>NC_058087.1:54868111-54967765 GCF_014858855.1 Bufo gargarizans | reverse complement strand
CCACCGGCAGGAGCAGCACGGACAGCAAATAGTATAACAGAGCCAACCGCAGGAGCAGCACGGACAGCAAATAGTATAACGTGCCAACCGGCAGGAGCAGCACGGACAGCAAATAGTATAACAGTGCCAACCTGCAGGAGCAGCACGGACAGCAAACAGTATAACAGTGCCAACCGTCAGGAGCAGCACGGACAGCAACAGTATAACATGCCAACAGTCAGGAGCAGCACGGACAGCAAACAGTATAACAGTGCCACCGCAGGACAGCACGGACAGCAAACAGTATAACAGTGCCAACCGGCAGCAGCACGGACAGCAATAGTATAACAGAGCCCAGAGCAGAGCACGGACAGCAAATAGTATAACAGTGCCAACCGGCAGGAGCAGCACGGACGCAATAGTATAACAGTGCCAACCTGCAGGAGCAGCACGGACAGCAAACAGTATACAGTGCCAACCGGCAGGAGCAGCACGGACAGCAAACAGTATAACAGTGCCAACCTGCAGGAGCAGCACGGACAGCAAACAGTATAACAGTGCCAACCGGCAGGAGCAGCACGGACAGCAAACAGTATAACAGTGCCAACCTGCATGGACGCTAGCACGGACAGCAAACAGTATAACAGTGCCAACGGCAGGAGCAGCACGGACAGCAAAACAGTATAACAGTGCCAACCGGCAGGAGCAGCACGGACAGCAAATAGTATAACAGTGCCAACCGGCAGGAGCAGCACGGACAGCAATACAGTATAACAGTGCCAAACCGGCAGGAAGCATGCACGGACAGCAAAATAGTAACCATGCCAACCGGCAGGTAGCAGCACGGACCAGCAAACAGTATAACAGTGCCAACCGGCAGGAGCAGCACGGACAGCAAATCAGTAAACAGTGCCAACCGGCAGGAAGCAGCACGGACAGCAAACAGTATAACAGTGCCAACCGGCAGGAGCAGCACGGACAGCAAACAGTATAACAGTGCCAACCGGCAGGAGCAGCACGGACAGCAAACATTATAACAGTTGCAACCGGCAGGAGCAGCACGGACAGCAAACAGTATAACAGTGCCAACCGGCAGGAGCAGCACGGACAGCAAACAGTATAACAGTGCCAACCGGCAGGAGCAGCACGGACAGCAAATAGTATAACAGTGCCAACCGGCAGGAGCAGCACGGACAGCAAATAGTATAACAGTGCCAACCGGCAGGTGCAGCACGGACAGCAGCTAATCTGCAGAGCGACCGGCAGGAGCAGCACGGACAGCAAATAGTATAACAGTGCCAACCGGCAGGTGCAGCACGGACAGCAAATAGTATAACAGTGCCAACCGTCAGGAGCAGCACGCAGCACAATAGTATAACAGTGCCAACCGGCAGGAGCAGCACGGACAGCAATAGTATAACAGTGCCAACCGGCAGGTGCAGCACGGACAGCAAACAGTATAAACAGTGCCAACCGGCAGGAGCAGCACGGACAGCAAACAGTATAACAGTGCCAACCGGCAGGAGCAGCACGGACAGCAAATAGTATAACAGTGCCAACCGGCAGGAGCAGCACGGACAGCAAACAGTATAACAGTGCCAACCGGCAGGAGCAGCACGGACAGCAAATAATATAACAGTGCCAACCGGCAGGAGCAGCACGGACAGCAGCTAATCTGCAGAGTGACCGCCGGGTGCAGCACGGAGAGTAAATAATATAAAACAGTGCCAACCGGCAGGTGCAGCACGGACAGCAGCTAATCTGCAGAGCGACCGCCGGGTGCAGCATGGAGAGCAAATAATATAACAGTGCCAACCGGCAGGTGCAGCACGGACAGCAAATAGTATAACAGTGCCAACCGGCAGGTGCAGCACGGACAGCAAATAGTATAACAGTGCCAACCGGCAGGTGCAGCACGGACAGCAAATAGTATAACAGTGCCAACCGGCAGGTGCAGCACGGACAGCAAATAGTATAACAGTGCCAACCGGCAGGTGCAGCACGGACAGCAAATAGCATAATAGTGCCAACCGGCAGGTGCAGCACGGACAGCAAATAATACAACAGTGCCAACCGGCAGGTGCAGCACGGACAGCAGCTAATCTGCAGAGCGACCGCCGGGTGCAGCACGGACAGCAAATAGTATAACAGTGCCAACCGGCAGGTGCAGCACGGACAGCAGCTAATCTGCAGAGCGACCGCCGGGTGCAGCACAGACAGCAGCTAATCTGCAGAGCGACCGCCGGGTGCAGCACGGACAGCAGCTAATCTGCAGAGCGACCGCCGGGTGCAGCACGGACAGCAGCTAATCTGCAGACAGCCTATCACACACCTTATATACCCACCCAGCGATATTTGTGCAGACAGCCTATCACACCTTATATACCACCGAGGGATATGTGTACAGACAGCCTATCACACCTTATATACCCACCCAGGGATATGTGTACAGACAGCCTATCACACCTTATATACCAGCTGAGGGATATACATACAAACATCCAATCACACCTTATATACCCACCGAGGCATGTGTGCAAACAGCCTATCACACACCTTATATACCCACCGAGGGATATGTGTGCAGACAGCCTATCACACCTTATATATCCACCGAGGGATATGTGTGCAGACAGCCTATCACACCTTATATACCCACCGAGGGATATGTGTGCAGACAGCCCATCACATCTTATATACCCACCGAGGGATATGTGTGCAGACAGCCTATCACACCTTATATATCCACCGAGGGATATGTGTGCAGACAGCCTATCACACCTTATATACCCACCGAGGGATATGTGTGCAGGCAGCCTATCACACACCTTATATATCCACCGAGGGATATGTGTGCAGACAGCCTATCACACCTTATATACCCACCGAGGGATATGTGTGCAGACAGCCTATCACACATCTTATATACCCACGAGGGATATGATTGCAGACAGCCCATCACACCTTATACACCCACCGAGGGATATGTGTGCAGACAGCCTATCACACCTTATATACCCACCGAGGGATATGTGTGCAGACAGCCTATCACACCTTATATACCCACCGAGGGATATGTGTGCAGACAGCCCATCACACCTTATATACCCACCGAGGGATATGTGTGCAGACAGCCCATCTGTCACGGCTGAGGATGCGGGATAATCCTCAGCCGTGCGATGCCCGGTGTTGTAAAGGCTACTCGGCCATGAGAACAGGATAGGGAGCAGGTCACCTCCTACAGCGTCCCTACCCTGACCCTAACTTCTAACCTGCATGGGCCGACCTTAAAGGTAGAAGGACCCATGCGCAGGAACCTCGGAGCCCTGTCTTACCCTCCGCAGATCCCTGAGCTAGGAGCTGGGTAAGACGACCTACTCCTCCTAGGCACGGAGGAGCAGGAGTCTCAACGGCCAAGCTGTTGGGAAAAGGGGAACTCATAAACAGCTATACGGGAATGGCAGGCGAACAAGAAGTTCCACCAACCTGCCACAGCCTTGCTGACTGGATCCCTAAGAAGACTGGAATCCAGAACCATATGCTGCACCAAATACACAGGAAGGTCCCAACAGAATATAACATAAACACACAGGCAGACGTAAACATAAACTAGACCTGAACTTAGACCTGTGACCACAGTGGTGGCTCTCACTGGCAGATAGCAACACAGGCGGCTGCTCCAGCTAGCAAGGCTGAAGCAACCTACTGAGCCATGCAAAAGGCCCAGGCTATATAGGCCAAGAAGCCACACCCAACGGAAGGACACACCCAGTGACATCACACACACTGGGAAGGGAGTTAACCCTTCCAACACCACAGAAGGGAAACTCACAAACATACAGGGGAAGTGTCCAACAAACATCACACACTGTGGCTGTTGCCGCTGGCAACGACATGGATGGCAACCCTGTCCAGGGAGTCAGCCCGAAGGCCGGGACAGTGCCACCACATGTACACAATACCGCCAAACGTTGCCACGGACAACCACAGTGAGGGGAAAGGTGTCAGTGCACACCACACATACTACCCGAGTGCACACAGACAAACGACAGTGCATAAATACACACGCACCTAACAGAAAGGTTGTTAGGTGCAACCGCATGCAACTGCAGCAAGCTGCCTAGCCACGCTCAGGCTGCTGCTGCACATACACATGAAACTACTGGTTGCCCGCGGCAACCACAAGTTAGGCCACACGCCAGCGGCCCTCACCTGTGGTTTAAACCCACACGAAACCGCAGGCAACCGCATGCGGTTAGAGAGTCACGGTCATAGCCATGGCCGTGACACTATCACACCTTATATACGCACCGATGGATGTGTGTGTAGACAGCCCTCACACCCCTGATATACCCAGCGAGGGATATGTGTGCAGAAAGCCTATCACACCCTTTATATACCCACCGAGGGATATGTGTGTAGACAGCTTATCACACCCCTGATATACCCACCGAGGTAAGTGTGTGCAGACAGCCTATCACACCTTATATACCCACTGAGAGATATGTGTGCAAACAACCTATCACAGCCCTTATATACTCACCAAGGCATATGTGTGCAGACAGCCTATCACACCTTATATTCCCACTGAGGGATAGGTGTGCAGACAGCCTACCACACACGTTATATACCCACCGAGGGATATGTGTGGAGACAGCCTATCACACCTTATATACCCACTGAGAGATATGTGTGCAGACAGCCTATCACACCCCTTATATACCCAGCGAGGGATATGTGTGCAGACAGCCTATCACACCCCTTATATACCCAGCGAGAGATATGTGTGCAGACAGCCTATCACACCCCTTATATATCACTGAGAGATGTGTGTGCAGACAGACTATCACACCTTATATACCCACCGAGGGATATGTGTAGAGACAGCCTATCACACACCTTATATACCCACCGAGGAATATGTGTGCAGACAGCCTATCACACCTTATATACCCACCGAGGGATATGTGTGCAGACAGCCTATCACACCTTATATACCCACCGAGGGATATGTGTGCAGACAGCCTATCACACCTTATATACCCACCGAGGGATATGTGTGCAGACAGCCTATCACACCTTATATACCCACCGAGGAATATGTGTGCAGACAGCCTATCACACCTTATATACCCACTGAGGAATATGTGTGCAGACAGCCTATCACACCTTATATACCCACCGAGGGATATGTGTGCAGACAGCCTATCACACCTTATATACCTACCAAGGGATATGTGTGCAGACAGCCTATCACACCTTATATACCCACCGAGGAATATGTGTGCAGACAGCCTATCACACCTTATATACCCACCGAGGGATATGTGTGCAGACAGCCTATCACACCTTATATACCCACCGAGGAATATGTGTGCAGACAGCCTATCACACCTTATATACCCACTGAGGAATATGTGTGCAGACAGCCTATCACACCTTATATACCTACTGAGGGATATGTGTGCAGACAGCCTATCACACCCCTTATATATCTACCGAGGAGTATGTGTGCAGACAGCCTATCACACCTTATATACTCACAGAGGGATATGTGTGCAGACAGCCTATCACACCTTATATACCCACTGAGAGATATGTGTGCAGACAGCCTATCACACCTTATATACCCACTGAGAGATATGTGTGCAGACAGCCTATCACACCTTATATACCCACCGAGGGATATGTGTGCAGACAGCCCATCACACCTTATATACTCACCGAGGGATATGTGTGCAGACAGCCTATCACACCTTATATACCCATCGAGGGATATGTGTGCAGACAGCCTATCACACCCCTTATATACTCACCGAGGGATATGTGTGCAGACAGCCTATCACACCTTATATACCCACTGAGAGATATGTGTGCAGACAGCCTATCACACCTTATATACTCACCGAGGGATATGTGTGCAGACAGCCTATCACACCTTATATACCCACTGAGAGATATGTGTGCAGACAGCCTATCACACCTTATATACCCACTGAGAGATATGTGTGCAGACAGCCTATCACACATCTTATATACCCACCGAGGGATATGTGTGCATACAGCCCATCACAGCCCTTATATAATCACTGAGGGATATGTGTGCAGACAGCTTATATACCAGCTGAGGGATATACATACAGACATCCGATCGCACCCCGTATATATACCCACCGAGGCATATGTGTGCAGACAGCCTATCACACCTTATATACCCACTGAGAGATATGTGTGCAGACAGCCTATCACACACCTTATATACCCACCGAGGGATATGTGTGCAGACAGCCTATCACACAACTTATATACCCACCGAGGGATATGTGTGCAGACAGCCTATAACACCTTATATACTCACCGAGGGATATGTGTGCAGACAGCCTATCACACCTTATATACCCACTGAGAGATATTTGTGCAGACAGCCTATCACACATCTTATATACCCACTAAGAGATATGTGTGCAGACAGCCTATCACACATATTATATACCCACCGAGGGATATGTGTGCATACAGCCCATCACAGCCCTTATATAATCACTGAGGGATATGTGTGCAGACAGCTTATATACCAGCTGAGGGATATACATACAGACATCCGATCGCACCCCGTATATATATATACCCACCGAGGCATAAGTGTGCAAACAGCCTATCACACACCTTATATACCCACCGAGGCATATGTGTGCAGACAGCCTATCACACAACTTATATACCCACCGAGGGATATGTGTGCAGACAGCCTATCACACAACTTATATACCCACCGAGGGATATGTGTGCAGACAGCCGATCACACCTTATATACCCACTGAGAGATATGTGTGCAGACAGCCTATCACACCCCTGATATACCCAAGGGATATGTGTGCAGACAGCCTATATACCAGCTGAGAGATATACATACAGACATCCGATCGCACCCCATATATATATATATATATACCCACCGAGGCATAAGTGTGCAAACAGCCTATCACATACCTTATATACCCACCAAGGGATATTTGCGCAGACAGCCTATCACACATCTTATATACGCACCGATGGATGTGTGTGCAGACAGCCTATCACACCCCTGATATACCCACCGAGGGATATGTGTGCAGACAGTCTATCACACCCCTGATATACCCACCGAGGTATATGCGTGTACAGTTGTGGCCAAAGGTTTTGAGAATGACACAAATCTTAGTCTTCACAGAGTTTGCTGCTAAACTGCTGTTAGATCTCTGTCTCAGTTGTTTCTGTGATGTAGTGAAATATAATTACTCGCACTTCATACGTTTCAGAGGCTTTTATCGACAATTACATGACATTTATGCAGAGTCAGTATTTGCAGTGTTGGCCCTTCTTTTTCAGGACCTCTGCAATCCGACTGCGCATGCTCTCAATCACCTTCTGGGCCAATCCCTGACTGACAACCCATTCCTTCATCATCACTTCTTGGAGTTTGTCAGAATTAGTGGGTTTTTGTTTGTCCACCCACCTCGAGGATTGACCACAAGTTCTCAATGGGGTTAAGATCTGGGGAGTTTCCAGACCATGGACCCAAAATGTCAACGTTTTGGTCCCCGAGCCACTTAGTTATCACTTTTGCCTTATGGCGCGGTGCTCCATCGTGCTGGAAAATGCATCGTTCTTCACCAAACTGTTGTTGGATTGTTGGAAGAAGTTGCCGTTGGAGGGTGTTTTGGTGCCATTCTTTATTCATGGCTGTGTTTTGGGGCAGAATTGTGAGTGAGCCCACTCCCTTGGATGAGAAGCAACCCCACACATGAATGGTCTCAGGATGCCTTACTGTTGGCATGACACAGGACTGATGGTGGCGCTCACCTTTTCTTCTCCGGACAAGCCTTTTTCCTGATGCCCCAAACAATC
This sequence comes from Bufo gargarizans, assembly GCF_014858855.1. Taxonomy (NCBI): domain Eukaryota; kingdom Metazoa; phylum Chordata; class Amphibia; order Anura; family Bufonidae; genus Bufo; species Bufo gargarizans. The sequence continues at coordinate 54,959,899 of NC_058087.1, read as the reverse complement.
GGAAAGAGGCTTCATCGGAGAATATGACTTTGCCCCAGTCCTCAGCCGTCCATTCACCATATTTTCAGCAGAAGATCAGTCTGTCCCTGATGTTTATTTTGGAGAGAAGTGGCTTCTTTGCTGCCCTTCTTGACACCAGGCCATCTTCCACAAGTCTTGGCCTCACTGTGCGTGCAGATGCGCTCACACCTGCCTGCTGCCATTCCTGAGCAAGCGCTGCACTGGTGGCACTCCGATCCCGCAGCTGAATCCTCTTTAGGAGACCATCCTGGCGCTGGACTTTCTTGGACGCCCTGAAGCCTTCTTAACAAGAATTGAACCTCTTTCCTTGAAGTTCTTGATGATCCTATAAATTGTTGATGGAGGTGCAATCTTAGTAGCCACAATATCCTTGCCTGTGAAGCCATTTTTATGCAACGCAATGATGGCGGCACGCGTTTCTTTGCAGGTCACCATGGTTAACAATGGAAGAACAATGATTTCAAGCATCACCCTCCTTTTAACAGGTCAAGTCTGCCATTTTACCCCAATCAGCCTGACATAATGACCTCCAGCCTTGTGCTCGTCAACATTCTCACCTGAGTTACCAAGACGATTACTGAAATGATCTCAGCAGGTCCTTTACTGACAGCAATGAAATGCAGTGGAAAGTTTTTGGGGATTAAGTTAATTTTCATGGCACAGAAGGACGATGCAATTCATCTGATCCCTCTTCATAACATTCTGGAGTAGATGCAAACTGCTATTATAAAAACTTAAGCAGCAACTTTTTCAATTTCCAATATTTATGTAATTCTCAAAACTTTTGGCCACGACTGTAGACGGCCTATCACACCCCTGATATACCCACCGAGGGATGTGTGTGCAGACAGCCTATCACACCCCTGATATACCCTCCGAGGGATGTGTGTGCAGACAGCCTATCACACCCCTTATATACCCACCGAGGGATATGTGTGCAGACAGCCTATCACACCTTATATACTCACCGAGGGATATGCGTGTAGACAACCTATCACACCCCTTATATACCCACCGAGGGATATGTGTGCAGACAACCTATCACACATCTTACATACCCACCGAGGGATATGTGTGCAGACAGCCTATGGCACACCTTATGTACCCACCGAGGGATATGTGTGCAGACAACCTATCACACATCTTACATACCCACCGAGGGATATGTGTGCAGACAGCCTATGGCACACCTTATGTACCCACCGAGGGATGTGTGTGCAGACAGCCTATCACACCCCTTATATACCCACAGAGGGATATGTGTGCAGACAACCTATCACAGCCCTTATATACTCACCGAGGGATATGTGTGCAGACAGCTTATATATCAGCTGAGGGATATACATACAGACATCCGATCGCACCCCGTATATATACCCACCAAGGCAAATGTGTGCAGAAAGCCTATCACACAACTTATATACCCACCAAGGCATATGTGTGCAGACAGCCTATCACACATCTTATATACCCACCGAGGGATATGTGTGCAGACAGCCTATCACACGTTATATACCCACCGAGGGATATGTGTGCAAACAACCTATCACAGCCCTTATATACTCACCGAGGCATATGTGTGCAGACAGCCTATCACACGTTATATACCGACCGAGGGATATGTGTGCAAACAACCTATCACAGCCCCTATATACTCACCAAGGGATATGTGTGCAGACAGCCTATCACACCTTATATACCCACCGAGGGATATGTGTGCAGACAGCCTATCACACCTTATATACCTACCGAGGGATATGTGTGTAGACAGCCTATCACACCTTATACACCCTAGGGATAGGTGTGCAGACAGCCTATCACACACCTTATACACCCGAGGGATATGTGTGCAGACAGCCTATCACACCTTATATACCCACCGAGGGATATGTGTGCAGACAGCCTATCACACTCCTTATATACCCACCGAGGGATATGTGTGCAGACAGCCTATCACACCTTATATACCCACCGAGGGATATGTGTGCAAACAACCTATCACAGCCCTTATATACTCACCGAGGCATATGTGTGCAGACAGCCTATCACACGTTATATACCGACCGAGGGATATGTGTGCAAACAACCTATCACAGCCCCTATATACTCACCAAGGGATATGTGTGCAGATAACCTATCACACCTTATATACCCACCGAGGGATATGTGTGCAGACAGCCTATCACACCTTATATACCTACCGAGGGATATGTGTGTAGACAGCCTATCACACCTTATACACCCTAGGGATAGGTGTGCAGACAGCCTATCACACACCTTATACACCCGAGGGATATGTGTGCAGACAGCCTATCACACCTTATATACCCACCGAGGGATATGTGTGCAGACAGCCTATCACACTCCTTATATACCCACCGAGGGATATGTGTGCAGACAGCTTATCACACCTTATATACCCACCGAGGGATATGTGTGCAGACAGCCTATCACACCTTATATACCCACCGAGGGATATGTGTGCAGACAGCCTATCACACACCTTATATACCCACCGAGGGATGTGTGTGCAGACAGCCTATCACACCTTATATACCCACCGAGGGATATGTGTGCAGATAGCCTATCACACCTTATATACCCACTGAGGGACATGACACACCTTATATACCCACCGAGGGACATGACACACCTTATATACCCACCGAGGGATATGTGTGCAGATAGCCTATCACACCTTATATACCCACCGAGGGATATGTGTGCAGACAGCCTATCACACCTTATATACCCACCGAGGGATATGTGTGCAGGCAGCCTATCACACCTTATATACCCACCGAGGGATATGTGTGCAGATAGCCTATCACACCTTATATACCCACCGAGGGATATGTGTGCAGACAGCCTATCACACCTTATATACCCACCGAGGGATATGTGTGCAGACAGCCTATCACTATTCACAGCATGAAAATATATAATTTGTAGGAAATATACCTGTATATCACTGAATAATTAATCTTACTAAAACTTAACTTTTATATCGATATATTTTAAAATAAGTCCCACAATGAGAATTAGATAACTACATATAAACGATAGATTTGTGTATTATAAGCAGACCTGGAGTATGTATATTTTCAATTACTCTTTTGGACTATATAGTCACCTACTCACGGTTTGATGAGGATTAGGAGATGTATCCAACCAAAAGAGACAAACGAATTTTCGTAGGAGGGTCCAACAGGGTTCCAGAAGGAGCTCTTCAGGACAGATATACTGAAGGAAAATTATATAAAAAATCACTAGCTCCTCTTTGGTAAAAAGGCATGGATTCTGGGAGATATATGTCCCTAGGCAGCTATTAATATCCCTGCCTAAAAGCAGAGAGGTCTCCCGCCTAAGGCTACTTTCACACTAGCGTTCGTCGGTCCGCTCGTGAGCTCCGTTTGAAGGGGCTCACGAGCGGACCCGAACGCTTCCGTCCAGCCCTGATGCAGTCTGAATGGATGCGGATCCGCTCAGACTGCATCAGTCTGGCGGCGTTCAGCCTCCGCTCCGCTCGCCTCCGCACGGACAGGCGGACAGCTGAACGCTGCTTGCAGCGTTCGGGTGTCCGCCTGGCCGTGCGGAGGCGTGCGGATCCGTCCAGACTTTCAATGTAAAGTCAATGGGGGACGGATCCGCTTGAAGATTGAGCCATATTGTGGCATCTTCAAACGGATCCGTCCCCATTGACTTACATTGAAAGTCTGGACGGATCCGCACGCCTCCGCACGGCCAGGCGGACACCCAAACGCTGCAAGCAGCGTTCAGCTGTCCGCCTGTCCGTGCGGAGGCGAGCGGAGCGGAGGCTGAACGCCGCCAGACTGATGCAGTCTGAGCGGATCCGCATCCATTCAGACTGCATCAGGGCTGGACGGAAGCGTTCGGGTCCGCTCGTGAGCCCCTTCAAACGGAGCTCACGAGCGGACCGACGAACGCTAGTGTGAAAGGAGCCTTAATGCGGGAGAATCACCCCCTAGAGGAGCGACCCCACTTATCGGTGGCTGACCCTGTTGTTCTGTCCCTATAGAAAAAAACCCCGAAAAATCTGCTAATTACACAAAAAATTATTAATTGGATGTTGATTTAAAAAATAGATGTCGATCCCATCGCATTTAGGCGGGAGACCTCTCCGCTTTTAGGCAGGGTTATTAATAGCTGCCTAGGGACATATATCTCCCAGAATCCATGCCTTTTTACCAAAGAGGAGCTAGTGATTTTTTATATAATTTTCCTTCAGTATATCTGTCCTGAAGAGCTCCTTCTGGAACCCTGTTGGACCCTCCTACGAAAATTCGTTTGTCTCTTTTGGTTGGATACATCTCCTAATCCTCATCAAACCGTGAGTAGGTGACTATATAGTCCAAAAGAGTAATTGAAAATATACATACTCCAGGTCTGCTTATAATACACAAATCTATCGTTTATATGTAGTTATCTAATTCTCATTGTGGGACTTATTTTAAAATATATCGATATAAAAGTTAAGTTTTAGTAGGATTAATTATTCAGTGATATGCAGATAGCCTATCACACCTTATATACCCACCGAGGGATATGTGTGCAGACAGCCTATCACACACCTTATACACCCACCGAGGGATATGTGTGCAGACAGCCTATCACACACCTTATATACCCACCGAGGGATATGTGTGCAGATAGCCTATCACACCTTATATACCCACCAAGGGACATGTGTGCAGACAGCCTATCACACCTTATATACCCACCGAGGGATATGTGTGCAGACAGCCTATCACACCTTATATACCCACGAGGGATATGTGTGCAGACAGCCTATTACACCTTATATACCCACCCAGGGATATGTGTGCAGACAGCCTATCAGACCTTATATACTCACCGAGGGATATGTGTGCAGATAGCCTATCACACCTTATATACCCACCGAGGGATATGTGTGCAGATAGCCTATCACACCTTATATACCCACCAAGGGACATGTGTGCAGACAGCCTATCACACCTTATATACCCACCGAGGGATATGTGTGCAGACAGCCTATCACACCTTATATACCCACGAGGGATATGTGTGCAGACAGCCTATTACAGCCCTTATATATCCACCGAGGGATATGTGTGCAGACAGCCTATCACACCTTATATACCCACGAGGGATATGTGTGCAGACAGCCTATTACAGCCCTTATATATCCACCGAGGGATATGTGTGCAGACAGCCTATCACCCCTTATATACCCACCGAGGGATATGTGTGCAGACAGCCTATCACACCTTATATACCCACCGAGGGATATGTGTGCAGACAGCCTATCACACCTTATATACCCACCGAGGGATATGTGTGCAGACAGCCTATCACACCTTATATACCCACCGAGGGATATGTGTGCAGACAGCCTATCACACCTTATATACCCACGAGGGATATGTGTGCAGACAGCCTATCACACCTTATATACCCACCGAGGGATATGTGTGCAGACAGCCTATCACACCTTATATACCCACGAGGGATATGTGTGCAGACAGCCTATCACACCTTATATACCCACCGAGGAATATGTGTGCAGACAGCCTATTACAGCCCTTATATATCCACCGAGGGATATGTGTGCAGACAGCCTATCACCCCTTATATACCCACCGAGGGATATGTGTGCAGACAGCCTATCACACCTTATATACCCACCGAGGGATATGTGTGCAGATAGCCTATCACACCTTATATACCCACCAAGGGACATGTGTGCAGACAGCCTATCACACCTTATATACCCACGAGGGATATGTGTGCAGACAGCCTATCACAGCCCTTATATATCCACCGAGGGATATGTGTGCAGACAGCCTATCACCCCTTATATACCCACCGAGGGATATGTGTGCAGACAGCCTATCACACTTTATATACCCACCGAGGGATATGTGTGCAGACAGCCTATCACACCTTATATACCCACCGAGGGATATGTGTGCAGACAGCCTATCACACCTTATATACCCACCGAGGGATATGTGTGCAGATAGCCTATCACACCTTATATACCCACGAGGGATATGTGTGCAGACAGCCTATCACAGCCCTTATATATCCACCGAGGGATATGTGTGCAGACAGCCTATCACCCCTTATATACCCACCGAGGGATATGTGTGCAGACAGCCTATCACACTTTATATACCCACCGAGGGATATGTGTGCAGACAGCCTATCACACCTTATATACCCACCGAGGGATATGTGTGCAGACAGCCTATCACACCTTATATACCCACCGAGGGATATGTGTGCAGATAGCCTATCACACCTTATATACCCACGAGGGATATGTGTGCAGACAGCCTATCACAGCCCTTATATATCCACCGAGGGATATGTGTGCAGACAGCCTATCACCCCTTATATACCCACCGAGGGATATGTGTGCAGACAGCCTATCACACTTTATATACCCACCGAGGGATATGTGTGCAGATAGCCTATCACACCTTATATACCCACTGTGGGATATGTGTGCAGACAGCCTATCACAGCCCTTATATATCCACCGAGGGATATGTGTGCAGACAGCCTATCACACCTTATATACCCACCGAGGGATATGTGTGCAGACAGCCTATCACACCTTATATACCCACCGAGGGACATGACACACCTTATATACCCACCGAGGGACATGACACACCTTATATACCCACCGAGGGATATGTGTGCAGACAGCCTATCACACCTTATATACCCACCGAGGGACATGACACACCTTATATACCCACCGAGGGACATGACACACCTTATATACCCACCGAGGGATATGTGTGCAGATAGCCTATCACACCTTATATACCCACCGAGGGATATGTGTGCAGACAGCCTATCACACCTTATATACCCACCGAGGGATATGTGTGCAGATAGCCTATCACACCTTATATACCCACCAAGGGACATGACACACCTTATATACACATCGAGACAGCTCAGCACCAGTTATTTTCTTCATGAACTACGTGCTTCCAAGGTGGAAAGTAGGAAGGGTCAGAATAATGGGACTCGATCGTGTATGAAGTTGTGTAGTTGCCTAATGTATTTTATTATAACATTTTTCACATCAATTCAAGATCTCTGCTTGCCGTCATGTTGACTTCCAGTAGATAAGGCTGAGTTCACATCAGCGTTCAACTTTTCTATTCAGTTATGTGCAGAAACGGAAAGGACGGATTCTGTACATAACTAAGCCGAACGGAGCCTACGGACCACATAGCCTATAATGGGGTCCGTTAGGTTTCCGCTCAGAGGAAGATTTTTGAATCGGACACAAAAGTCTTGCATGTGCTACTTTTGTCTCCACTCCAAAATCATCTTCTGAGCGGACCCCATTATAGTCTATTGGGTCCATAGGCTCCGTTCGGCTCAGCTATGTGCCGAATCCGTCCTTTCCGTTCTCCTGCTCCTAAACGGAGCCTATCCCTGAACTCAGCCTCAGAACCTGTCCTGGTCTTGTGATGAACACACAAATGCAGAGCTTATTACCGTTATTAGAGCTATGGTCAGGACAGGTGCTCACACACTGGATGTAAACAGAAAGTTCTCCTGCTCCTAAACGGAGCCTATCCCTGAACTCAGCTTCAGAACCTGTCCTGGTCTTGTGATGAACACACAAATGCAGAGCTTATTACCGTTATTAGAGCTATGGTCAGGACAGGTGCTCACACACTGGATGTAAACAGAAAGTTCTCCTGCTCCTAAACGGAGCCTATCCCTGAACTCAGCCTCAGAACCTGTCCTGGTCTTGTGATGAACACACAAATGCAGAGCTTATTACAGTTATTAGAGCTATGGTCAGGACAGATGCTCACACACTGGATGTAAACAGAAAGTTCTCCTGCTCCTAAACTGAGCCTATCCCTGAACTCAGCCTTAGAACCTGTCCTGGTCTTGTGATGAACACACAAATGCAGAGCTTATTACAGTGATTAGAGCTATGGTCAGGACAGATGCTCACACACTGGATGTAAACAGAAAGTTCTCCTGCTCCTAAACGGAGCCTATCCCTGAACTCAGCCTCAGAACCTGTCCTGGTCTTGTGATGAACACACAAATGCAGAGCTTATTACAGTGATTAGAGCTATGGTCAGGACAGGTGCTCACACACTGGATGTAAACAGAAAGTTCTCCTGCTCCTAAACGGAGCCTATCCCTGAACTCAGCTTCAGAACCTGTCCTGGTCTTGTGATGAACACACAAATGCAGAGCTTATTACCGTTATTAGAGCTATGGTCAGGACAGGTGCTCACACACTGGATGTAAACAGAAAGTTCTCCTGCTCCTAAACGGAGCCTATCCCTGAACTCAGCCTCAGAACCTGTCCTGGTCTTGTGATGAACACACAAATGCAGAGCTTATTATAGTGATTAGAGCTATGGTCAGGACAGATGCTCACACACTGGATGTAAACAGAAAGTTCTCCTGCTCCTAAACTGAGCCTATCCCTGAACTCAGCCTTAGAACCTGTCCTGGTCTTGTGATGAACACACAAATGCAGAGCTTATTACCGTTATTAGAGCTATGGTCAGGACAGATGCTCACACACTGGATGTAAACAGAAAGTTCTCCTGCTCCTAAACGGAGCCTATCCCTGAACTCAGCCTCAGAACCTGTCCTGGTCTTGTGATGAACACACAAATGCAGAGCTTATTACAGTGATTAGAGCTATGATCAGGACAGGTGCTCACACACTGGATGTAAACAGAAAGTTCTCCTGCTCCTAAACGGAGCCTATCCCTGAACTCAGCCTCAGAACCTGTCCTGGTCTTGTGATCAACACACAAATGCAGAGCTTATTACAGTGATTAGAGCTATGGTCAGGACAGGTGCTCACACACTGGATGTAAACAGAAAGTTCTCCAGCTCCTAAACGGAGCCTATCCCTGAACTCAGCCTTAGAACCTGTCCTGGTCTTGTGATGAACACACAAATGCAGAGCTTATTACAGGGATTAGAGCTATGGTCAGGACAGGTGCTCACACACTGGATGTAAACAGAAAGTTCTCCTGCTCCTAAACGGAGCCTATCCCTGAACTCAGCCTTAGAACCTGTCCTGGTCTTGTGATGAACACACAAATGCAGAGCTTATTACAGTGATTAGAGCTATGGTCAGGACAGATGCTCACACACTGGATGTAAACAGAAAGTTCTCCTGCTCCTAAACTGAGCCTATCCCTGAACTCAGCCTTAGAACCTGTCCTGGTCTTGTGATGAACACACAAATGCAGAGCTTATTACAGTGATTAGAGCTATGGTCAGGACAGATGCTCACACACTGGATGTAAACAGAAAGTTCTCCTGCTCCTAAACGGAGCCTATCCCTGAACTCAGCCTCAGAACCTGTCCTGGTCTTGTGATGAACACACAAATGCAGAGCTTATTACAGTGATTAGAGCTATGGTCAGGACAGATGCTCACACACTGGATGTAAACAGAAAGTTCTCCTGCTCCTAAACGGAGCCTATCCCTGAACTCAGCCTCAGAACCTGTCCTGGTCTTGTGATGAACACACAAATGCAGAGCTTATTACAGTGATTAGAGCTATGGTCAGGACAGATGCTCACACACTGGATGTAAACAGAAAGTTCTCCTGCTCCTAAACGGAGCCTATCCCTGAACTCAGCCTTAGAACCTGTCCTGGTCTTGTGATGAACACACAAATGCAGAGCTTATTACAGTGATTAGAGCTATGGTCAGGACAGATGCTCACACACTGGATGTAAACAAAAAGTATTCCTATTTACTGACAGCTAGCAAAGTTCCTGAAAACATTTAGGAACAGATTCAGTAACTATTCAGTATGTAAGGAATAACCTGCAGTCACGGACATGGGGCTCCCCCGTCTTCCTGTTAGAGATGTTCTGCAGCAGCTAGGATTAAATGGTGAGCCGTACCGTAAATGATAAAAGTGTCAGAAACTCTGCAATCGCAGATGCCTTGTAATATACTGACGCCATCAGCAAACAATGATAGAGATATGCCTCCAGCAAGCAGGGGGCGCTCACCCGAATGTACTGGAAGGCTTCCACTGGCGAGGATCCAGCTGCACTGTTCAGAGCGTTTGGCTTCCTTGTGATGAGCAGCAGTTTGTTTCTGATGGCCACCACCACCCGCAGCTCGTGACTGTGATGAGTATTGATGGCGTACAGGTGGCATCCTGTGTGGAGAAGACAATCAGAAGAGAAGGGCCCAGTGCCATCACATTGTCATCCCTATTCCATGGAGGGCGTTCTTTCTATCACTTACCTTTTGTTTTCTCAAGTTTATTTTCTCTGCACTCGTACTTGTTCCTTGGAGCCTGGTTGTCTTCCAGATCTTTCCTGATGGCGCTCAACCAGAAGACATAGAGCCGGGCGTCTTTCCCTAGGGAACATTACACCAGTGGACTGGCCAGCAGATATCTAGAGGGTGCCGGGGAGTCACAGACGTGACGTGTTGTGCCTCTTGCTCTGTCATTGTGTCTCACACGAGTGCAGCACCTCGTGAACTGCACCCGAAACTGATGAGATTCCTCCCTCCACCCCGGCTATAAGGCCCACCTACCTTTATCAGCTCGAGTGATCAGGAGATCCAAGGGCTCCAACACGTGCATCTGTCTGATCTGCAGCGATCGATCAAATATTGGGATTGCCGGCTGTCCATCTGCAGAACAGAGACCAATTACCCACAATGCTAATGGCTGCCATGTCACAGTGTTCAGGTGGTAGGACTGTATGAGGCTCGAGGACAGTGTCAGGGACTATTACATCTGGCGGCCTCCTCTCGGACCAGGCGCACATACCAGGCGGTGGTCGATGACAATGAGATTGTCCGAGAGGTCTCCTCCTGCCGTGAATAGCTCCCCAGCCACAAATCATCCTGACAGGGAGGAAGATCTTGATGGAGGCGATGCTCAGGGAACATTCAGCCATAACATTACTACTAGCTGCGGCATCATTAGCGGCAGATCCACCAGCTACATGGTGCGGCCTCTCTGAATCCCACTAGTATTCCAGCAAATCCCATAGATGACAGGTAAGTAACTGGCTGAGTGACAGGAAACAGAGGGTGGTCATTACTGGTACACACTCAGATTGGGTCACTGTCACTAGTGGGGTACCTCAGGGGTCAGTACTGGAGGGGTCACTGTCACTAGTGGGGTACCTCAGGGGTCAGTACTGGAGGGGTCACTGTCACTAGTGGGGTACCTCAGGGGTCAGTACTGGAGGGGTCACTGTCACTAGTGGGGTACCTCAGGGGTCAGTACTGGAGGGGTCACTGTCTCTAGTGGAGTACCTCAGGGGTCAGTACTGGAGGGGTCACTGTCTCTAGTGGGGTACCTCAGGGGTGAGTACTGGAGGGGTCACTGTCACTAGTGGGGTACCTCAGGGGTCAGTACTGGAGGGGTCACTGTCACTAGTGGGGTACCACAGGGGTCAGTACTGGAGGGGTCACTGTCACTAGTGGGGTACCTCAGGGGTCAGTATTGGGCCCTATTCTCTTCAATATATTTATTAATGATCTTGTAGAAGGCTTGTACAGTAAAGTATCAATGTTTGCAGATGACACTAAACTGTGTAAAGTAATTGATACTACAGAGGACAGTATACTGTATATATACTACAGAGGACAGTATACTGTATATACACTACAGAGGACAGTATACTGTATATATACTACAGAGGACAGTATACTGTATATACACTACAGAGGGCAGTATACTGTATATATACTACAGAGGACAGTATACTATATATATACTACAGAGGACAGTATACTGTATATACACTACAGAGGACAGTATACTGTATATATACTACAGAGGACAGTATACTGTATATACACTACAGAGGGCAGTATACTGTATATATACTACAGAGGACAGTATACTATATATATACTACAGAGGACAGTATACTGTATATATACACTACAGAGGACAGTATACTGTATATATACTACAGAGGACAGTATACTATATATATACACTAGAGGACAGTATACTGTGTATATACTACAGAGGACAGTATACTGTATATACTACAGAGGACAGTATACTGTATATAAACTACAGAGGACAGTATACTGTATATATACTACAGAGGACAGTATACTATATATATACTACAGAGGACAGTATACTATATATATACTAGAGGACAGTATACTGTGTATATACTACAGAGAACAGTATACTGTATATATATATACTACAGAGGACAGTATACTATATATATACTACAGAGGACAGTATACTGTATATATACTACAGAGAACAGTATACTGTATATATATACTACAGAGGACAGTATACTATATATATACTACAGAGGACAGTATACTGTATATATATACTACAAAGGACAGTATACTGTATGTATATATATATATATATATATATACTACAGAGGACAGTATACTGTGTATATACTACAGAGGACAGTATACTGTATATATATACTACAGAGGAAAGTATACTGTATATACACTACAGGGGACAGTATACTGTATATATACTACAGAGGACAGTATACTATATATATACTACAGAGGACAGTATACTGTATATATACACTACAGAGGACAGTATACTGTATATATACTACAGAGGACAGTATACTATATATATACTAGAGGACAGTATACTGTGTATATACTACAGAGGACAGTATACTGTATATACTACAGAGGACAGTATACTGTATATAAACTACAGAGGACAGTATACTGTATATATACTACAGAGGACAGTATACTATATATATATACTACAGAGGACAGTATACTGTATATATACACTACAGAGGACAGTATACTGTATATATACTACAGAGGACAGTATACTATATATATACTAGAGGACAGTATACTGTGTATATACTACAGAGAACAGTATACTGTATATATATACTACAGAGGACAGCATACTGTATATATACACTACAGAGGACAGTATACTGTATATATACTACAGAGAACAGTATACTGTATATATATACTACAGAGGACAGTATACTATATATATACTACAGAGGACAGTATACTGTATATATATACTACAAAGGACAGTATACTGTATGTATATATATATATATATATATATATATACTACAGAAAACAGTATACTGTGTATATACTACAGAGGACAGTATACTGTATACATACACTACAGAGGACAGTATACTGTATATATATACTACAAAGGACAATATACTGTATATATATATATATATATATATACTACAGAGGACAGTATACTGTATATATACTACAGAGCACAGTATACTGTATATACTACAGGGGACAGTATACTGTATATATATATATATATACACACACACACACTACAGTGGACAGTATACTGTATATATATATATACACACACACACTACAGTGGACAGTATACTGTATATATATTCTACAGAGGACAGTATACTGTATATATATATATATATATATATATACACACACACACACACTACAGTGGACAGTATACTGTATATATATTCTACAGAGGACAGCATACCGTGTATATATATATATATATATATATATATACACACACTACAGAGGACAGTATACTGTATATAATACAAAGGACAGTATACTGTATATACTACAGAGGACACTATACTATATATATATATACACTACAGAGGACAGTATACTGTATATATATTACAGAGGACAGTATACTGTATATATACTACAGAGGACAGTATACTGTGTATATATACTACAGAGGACAGTATACTGTATATATACTACAGAGGACAGTATACTGTATATATACTACAGAGGAAAGTATACTGTATATATATATACTACGGAGGACAGTATACTGTATATACATACTAGAGGACAGTATACTGTATATACACTACAGAGGACAGTATACTGTATATACTACAGAGGACAGTATACTGTATATATACTACAGAGGACAGTATACGATATATATATATATATATATACACACACACACTACAGAGGACAGTATACTGTATATATATATATATATACACACACACACTACAGTGGACAGTATACTGTATATATATTCTACAGAGGACAGTATACTGTATATATATATATACACACACACACACACTACAGTGGACAGTATACTGTATATATATTCTACAGAGGACAGTATACTGTATATATTCTACAAAGGACAGCATACCGTGTGTATATATATATATATATATATATATATATACACACACACACTACAGAGGACAGTATACTGTATATAATACAAAGTACAGTATACTGTATATACTACAGAGGACACTATACTATATATATATATATATATACACTACAGAGGACAGTATACTGTATATATATTACAGAGGACAGTATACTGTATATATACTGAACGCAGGGAGAAGAGAGACACGGCGGCACTGCCTCCACTTAAGTAACTTTAAGGTATCCAAATCAGCGTGCTTGCGGTATAAAATATCCGATCGGTGGTGCTCTGCAGAAGTAGCCAACAAGTGGAAATGCACAAGAGAGAGAGAAGAAAGCAACAAAGTTGCGGCACTCACCAGGATACAAAAATCTTCTTTATTGAAACTTCCTTGGAAGTAGATACATCAGGGGTCCAGGGGCGGACACAGTGTTTGCAGCGGCGACGGCCGTTTCGCGCGTAGGAATGCGCTTCCTCAGGCCGCTCTGGAGCGGCCTGAGGAAGCGCATTCCTACGCGCGAAACGGCCGTCGCCGCTGCAAACACTGTGTCCGCCCCTGGACCCCTGATGTATCTACTTCCAAGGAAGTTTCAATAAAGAAGATTTTTTGTATCCTGGTGAGTGCCGCAACTTTGTTGCTTTCTTCTCTCTCTCTTGTGCACTGTATATATACTACAGAGGACAGTATACTGTATATACATACTAGAGGACAGTATACTGTATATACTACAAAGGACAGCATACTGTATATATACTACAGAGGACAGTATACTGTATATAATACAAAGGACAGTATACTGTATATACTACAGAGGACACTATACTATATATATACTACAGAGGACAGTATACTGTATATATACTACAGAGGACAGTATACTGTATATACATACTAGAGGACAGTATACTGTATATACTACAAAGGACAGTATACTGTATATACTACAGAGGGTCACTAGTGGGGTAGTGGGGGACAGAGACCGTGGGTATAGCTATGTCCTCTAGGAGGCGTTGACAAGCTGTTAGCTCCTCCCCTGGCAGCATATATACCCCCTCCAGCCTGGAGACAGAGCTTCAGTTTGTGAGAAGCAGTAGGAGAAGCAAGCTAACCAAGAAAAAACATGGAACACCAAGCATGCCAAAGGACCCAACGGGTTCAAACCAGCAACTGCCACAACTGTGGCCAAACAACAATACTGGGTGGGTGCTGTGTCCCCTCAATGAAGAGCAAGAAAGAGATTTTACTGGTAAGTTTTACAAAAATCTTGTTTTCTCGCCCATATTCATTGGGGGACACAGAGACCGTGGGATGTCCAAGAGCAGTCCATAAGGGGGGGGGGGGGAAACACAGACCCATGGAGCCAGGCAACTAAGAACTGCCGCCTGCAAGACCAAGCTTCCAGAGGCGGTGCCCGCCGATGCACAAGTATGCACCTGGCAAAATTTTGTGAATGTGCGGAAGGAGGACAGTAGCCGCTCTGCACAACTGCGCTGCCGAACCTTGAATCTTCTGAGCCCAAGAGCGCCCACCGCTCTGGTGAAAGGAGCTGCAACACTGAAGGGTGGGACCCTGCCCCGGGGACAGTATGTTTAAACAAATGCAGACGTGCAATTGACACCCTGGAAGCCGCCAATGCCCTGCGAGGACCCTCCGGGAAGACAAGAACAAAGGAGAGCCCGCACGCCGGAAGGAACTGGAGGCTGGCAAATAAACAGTCAGAGCCCTGACAACGGCCAAATGACCCAACTCCCTTTCACTAGGGTGTGAAGGGGAGGTACACAGTGATGGAAGGACAATTTCTTCATTGAGATGAAAATCAGAGACCATCGTCGGGAGAAAGGAAGAACAGGCCAGGGAACCGCTTATCCCTGTCAGAACCAGGACAGGTTCAAGGGGAGAATTCCGGAGGCGGTAAAAGAGGACGGTATGGAGGAACCGTATGGCCATTCCCTGGAGGAAGGTATTGTGGACCCCGGTGGAATACCGGGTCAAAGGACGCTGGAAAGGATACACAACGCCGAACCTTACCCAGCCAAGAACTAATGTCCAAGCAAAAAACCCCGGATCCACCCCTGCTAAGGGGAAGCGCTCCACGGAAACGGCAAGTGGTCCACCAATGTCCCCCGAGCCGACCAGGCTTGTGGGGAGACTGAAAAGCTGGCTGATAAAATACTGAGAAAAAACAAGCCTGAATGAGGCATGTCCAACCGCAAGCCAGGGAATCAACACATTGGATAGTTAAAAGTAGAGACAATATGAGAATCATCGACGGAAGAATTCCATTAGCGACAGTGTATTGACGGTGTAGCAACACCGCTTGACGGAATCAATCGACCAAACCAAGATTAGAGAGAAAAAACTCCTGCCTCAAGGAGGAAGAATAGAAGGGGTGTTCCGTTCCAGGAAAGGAACTCCATCAACAGACGTGACAGCACCCCCGCTCAGCCTGATGTGGTGAGTCTCATAGTCTAGCCACGGAATGTGCAGTGAAAAGGCATGACTACATCGGACTGACATTGCAGTCACCAGTCAAGTCTCAAGAGAGATAGTTGTACATACGGGTAGCGCACCCAGGACCAACGGTAGGATTCACCTGTAGAAGGAGGAATATAGGAAACGTCACAACCCAACAGTCGGTCTGGAACAAGACTCGAAGAAAAAAAACACAGAACCAATACCCTGCATCACATAGATGAGGGGAAGTAGCAACATAGGAGCCACCAAGGTTTGCGGAGTGGCCGTGAACCCTGAGCCAGAGAAGGAAGAAACGGAAGGAGAGAGGGGGAACGGGGAAGGGCGAAGCCCATTCCCCATCCGAGACCGGCAGTACACAGAAGTAGCCACCGGATGATAGCGGCGGTGCCATACTCCGCCTAAGGAGGAGCCTATGCAGTGTACGCCACCGAATATGGTGATAGAAGAATCAGTCACATGATGAAGGAGCCATACAGGAGGAGCCAGAGTATATGTAATGGCTACTACAGGACCCCCATACCATAGACCGTAGAGGAATCCGGTAGAAGCCACGGTATCATACTGCCCCAGGGAAGGAGAGCTAACTTTAAATGCTCCACCTGGGAAGGGCGTTGAACAGGAACAACCGCCAAGCAAGTGTCAGGGTAGAACCCCTAGCTGATGGAATGCCCCACTGTAGCGACTGCGAACGCTAGTACCCGCATAAAAAACACACTAGTGGAGGAGAACAGGCTGCAAAGCTTAAACCAGAGTGCCAGCACAAACACTTCCCACATCAGGAATGGTGGAAAGAGAGTAAGGAGTCAGTGTAACACTTGACCCGTTGGCACGTAATCATATATGTGCAATGGTGTACGCACCACTACTGATGCGGACAATATCATTACCGACTGGGACCTGTGGAAGGAGCTAATGAATACGGCAGGTACTGAACCTAGTGGAGGTACAATTCCACCACCTACAGAAGGGGGAATGCACTGAAAACAGTGTTATTGTACTTAGTCCACCTATGGCAGGGGACAATGTATAAGGTCAGAACAGTATCCTAGTAGTGCAATTACTCCGCCTAAGTAAGGGGGTAATACCTACGACGAGTGCTACTGGCCACCGTAGACGCAATCTGAGGAGATTGTTTCGGATTCACGTCAGGGTCCGAATCAGTGATTCTCCTCACCCCCCCTCCCTCGGACAGACCCACTCCCGTGAGAGAGGATGTGCCTGAGCGTGACCTGGAGAGGAAGGGAGGGGGTGTGGAGATATTCGAGGAAAAGATGACCTGCTGTGGTCCGCTAGCACGCAGGTATACGCCTCAGAAAATCACCCCTCGCAGTCGCGGACTGCGCAGGTGGGGGCTTATCAACCGAACTACCCGGGGAGATGGATTGGGAAGAGGTCCTGTATAAAATGAAGCCTGCAGAGAATTATCAACCCAACAACTCTAGAGGGTGAATCGGGAAGTTCCAGTTTTCCTCCACTGGAATCGCGCAGGTGGGGAATTATCAACCAAACGACCCCGGAGGGTGGATTGGGAATTCCAGAGGTTCTCCACTGTAGGGCTCAGGTGGAGAATTATCGACCAAACGGCCCCAGAGGACGGATTGGGATCCTGCAGAGATCCTTCACTGAATTGCGCAGGTGGAGAATTACGGGAATACTTCAGCTGTCCTACACGCGAGTTGCGAAGGTGGAGAGTTATCAACCAAACGACCCCAGAGGGTGGATTGGGAATTCCAGAGGTTCTCCGCTGTATTGAGCAGGTGGAGAATTATCAACCAAATGACCCCGGAGGGTGGATTGTGAATTGCAGAGGTTCTCCGCTGTATTGAGCAGGTGGAGAATTATCAGCCAAAACAACCCCGGAGGGTGGATTGGGAATTTCAGAGGTTCTCCGCTGTAATGAGCAGGTGTAGAATTATCAACAAAGCTACCCCGGAGGGTGGTTTGGGAATTTCAGAGGTCCTGTATTGCATCGGTGGAAAATAATCAATCAACCAAGCTACCCCGGAGGGTGGGTTGGGAACTGTCAAAGGTCCTCCACTGGTTTATGCAGGTGGAGGATTATAAACCAAACGGCCCAGAGGGCGGAGTGGGGGAGGGCGGATTGGGAAACTATGAGAGGTCGTCACGTGTCCGGGATAAGGGCACGGGCCCAGTTTGGTGCCGCACAGTCAGAGTTGACATGACTGAGGGGAGTAGGGCCTGTATGGAAGTAGACGTTTGTTTTTAGTTTCATTTATTTATTCATTTATTTTCAAACTGGCCTGCCTAGCCTCAAGTGGATAAGAGGCAGGAAGGGGTTAACAGTGCAATAAGCAATTTGCACAGGCCATCTAGCCCCTGATAATCCAGTGCTGGCCTAACAGAAGTGGCTGGCCAGGAAGGGTTAAACAAAAGGACTTGAAGTCCAGGGGCGGTGCTGATGGGGGCGGGGCAGCAGCAAGAATTCGCGCCAGCCCGCCTCCCTCCCACTCTGGGTCACGGCCTAGCCAGGGCCTAAAGTTCCGATGCTCGGCCACCCCGGAGCCTCCCCCTCTGTACTGTAAGTCAGCCGGAGGGTAGAGGGACCCGGAGCGGAGCGCGACATACACATTCCGGCCGGAGATGCCGCCCCACGGCCAAGATGACAACAGGGGAAGGAAAAGCCTATAGGCCCCACTTGAAGCCGGGGCCTAAATTTTTTGCGGCGCCCGGAAGACTGGGATGTTCACCCCGCGGCCGGAACTCGTGACAGCCGGAGTTCCATGCTAAGTAAGTGCCACGCGGCGCGAGACTCCCAAAAGGGGTCAGGCGTATGCGATCGGAGCTGCGCGCTTGACGCCCGCTCCCGAAAAAGGAATATGGAGGCTACTGCCGCCAGAAATAGCTAGTGGAAGTCGGACTGCGCTCCAGTCTTTTGCTGGAGGTGCCCGGGGAGAAGATACATTAACCCTCTATGAGCTGGAAAGCCGTCGACCTAGAGGGGAAGTGAGAGAGGAGGACCGTGTGTCGTTGGTGGCGCATGGCGCCCGCCGGATTAACCCCTTCTCTCTTTAAGGGTCTGTCTCTTAGCCGAATAAAGTCTCCTGGCCATTAACCTTAGGGCGACCCAGATTTTCAAAGAGGGAGGGGGAAGAGGGCTTTATACTCACCTCATCTTCATCCTCTTCTCTTCACCCTCCCAAGCGGGCCCATAAGGTACCTTCTCCAGCAGGGTCACCTCCTCAGCAGCTGGCACCGGAGTGGCAGGAGTCCGGTATGGTGGGAGGGTCTTCTCTCTGGCGGACCTAGGTGACCCCTTGGCTGGCGGAATACAGGGGAGCGAGGCTGCCCTGGTCCACCTTGTCTTCTGTGGGGGAGACAGCAGTGCGGATGACCGGCACTGGCGCAATTCGACCCCGGGAGAACACGGAGGCGAGGCGTCCACTGTTGTCCCATCTGAAAAAGAAGGAAAAAAATAAACTAAAACAAAAAATCTTCAGGAGATTCCTGCAGAGCAGGGAGGTCTTGCCTCCTATTGACACTAGAAAAAAACTGAAGCTCTGTCTCCAGGCTGGAGGGAATATAGCTGCCAGGGGAGGAACTAACAGCTTTTACTAGTGTCAACGCCTCCTAGAGGACATAGCTATACCCACGGTCTCTGTGTCCCCCAATTAATATGGGCGAGAAATATATATATACACACACTACAGAGGATAATTACTGTCTATATACTACAGAGGACAGTATTTTATATAGACACACCTTCTCATTCAAAGAGTTTTCTGTATTTTCATGACTATGACAATTGTAGATTCACACTGAAGGCATCAAAACTATGAATTATCACATGTGGAATTATATACATAACAGAAAAGTGTGAAACAACTGAAAATATGTCATATTCTAGGTTCTTCACAGTAGCCACCTTTTGCTTTGATTACTGCTTTGCACACTCTTGGCATTCTCTTGATGAGCTCCAAGAGGTAGTCACCTGAAATGGTCTTCACTTCACAGGTGTGCCCTGTCAGGTGTAATAAGTGGGATTCCTTGCCTTATAAATAAAGATGGTTTGGGGTGAGCCGGACCGCAGTGTGAAGGCAAAAGGGCCAACAAGTGCTAAGCATCTCTGGGAACTCCTTCAATCCTGTTGGAAGACCATTTCAGGTGACTACCTCTTGAAGCTCATCAAGAGAATGCCAAGAGTGTGCAAAGCAGTAATCAAAGCAAAAGGTGGCTACTGTGAAGAACCTAGAATATGACAGATTTTCAGTTGTTTCACACTTTTTTTGTTATGTATATAATTCCACATGTGATAATTCATAGTTTTGATGCCTTCAGTGCGAATCTACAATTGTCATAGTCCTGAAAATAAAGAAAACTCTTTGAATGAGAAGGTGTGTCCAAACCTTTGGTCTGTACTGTGTATATATATATATATATATATATATACACACACACATACATTGGAGGCTTGGGCAGAGGTTTAACACTGACAAATCTAAGGTTATGCACATAGGAAGGAATTATGCAAGTCACTGTACATACTAAATGGTAAAACACTGACATGGAAAAGGACCTAGGAATTTTTGTGAACAGCAAAGTAAGCTGTAAAAACCAGTGTCAGGCAGCTGCTGCCAAGGCCAATAAGATAATGGGTTTGCATCAGAAGGGGCATAGATGGCGGTGTCGAGAACATAGCCCTGCCACTTTACAAATCATTGGTCAGACCACAGATGGAGGACTGTGAACAAGGCAGACATAGCAGAGATGGAGAAGGTTCAGAGGAGGGAAACTAAAGTAATAACTGGAATGGGGCAACTACAGGACCTTGAAAGATTATTTAAAATTAGGGTTATTCACTTTAGAAAAAAGACGACTGAGGGGAGATATATATAAATATATCAGGGGTCAGTACAGAGATCACTCCCATCATCTATTTATTCTCAGGACTGTAGCAAGTGGACATCATCTGCGCCTGGAGGAAAAAAGGTTTGTACACAAACACAGAAGAGGATTTTTTACGGTAAGAGCAGTGATCCAGTGAGCTATGGGACTCTTTACTGTAAGAGCAGTGGAGACTATGGACTCTTTACTGTAAGAGGCAGTGAAGGGCTGTGGACTCTGTACTGTAAGCAGGCAGTGAGACTAGGGACTCTATACTGTAAGAGCAGTGGAGACTATGGACTCGATACTGTAAGAGCAGTGAGACCATGGACCTATACTGTACAGAAGCAGTGCGACTATGGATCTCTTTACTGTAAGAGCAGTGAGACTATGGACTCTATACTGTAAGAGCAGTGAGACTATGGACTCATACTGTAAGAGCAGTGGGATAACTAGGACTCTTTACTGGAAGAGCAGTGAGACTATGGACTCTTTACTGTAAGAGCAGGAGACGTGGGACTCCTGTACTGTAAGAGCAGTGAGACTATGGACTCTATACTGTAAGAGCCGTGAGACTATGGGACTCTATCCTGTAAGAGCATGAGACAATGGACCTCTATACTGTAAGAGCAGTGAGACTATGGACTCTATAGCTGTAGAAGCAGGAGACTATGGACTCTGTACTGTAAGAGCATCGTGAGGACTATGGACTCTATACTGTAAGAGCAGTGAGACTATGGACTCTAGTACTGTAAGAGCAGTGAGACTATGGACTCTATTACTGTAAGAGCAGTGAGACTATGGACTCTTTACTGTAAGAGCAGTGAGACTATGGACTCTATACTGTAAGAGCAGTGAGACTATGGACTCTATACTGTAAGAGCAGTGAGACTATGGACTCTATACTGTAAGAGCAGTGAGACTATGGACTCTATACTGTAAGAGCAGTGAGACTATGGACTCTATACTGTAAGAGCAGTGAGGACTATGGACTCTATACTGTAAGAGCAGGTGAGACTATGGACTCTATACTGTAAGAGCAGTGAGACTATGGACTCTATACTGTAAGAGCAGTGAGACTATGGACTCTATACTGTAAGAGCAGTGAGACTATGGACTCTATACTGTAAGAGCAGTGAGACTATGGACTCTATACTGTAAGAGCAGTGAGACTATGGACTCTATACTGTAAGAGCAGTGAGACTATGGACTCTATACTGTAAGAGCAGTGAGACTATGGACTCTATACTGTAAGAGCAGTGAGACTATGGACTCTATACTGTAAGAGCAGTGAGACTATGGACTCTATACTGTAAGAGCAGTGAGACTATGGACTCTATACTGTAAGAGCAGTGAGACTATGGACTCTATACTGTAAGAGCAGTGAGACTATGGACTCTTACTGTAAGAGCAGTGAGACTATGGACTCTATACTGTAAGAGCAGTGAGACTATGGACTCTATACTGTAAGAGCAGTGAGACTATGGACTCTATACTGTAAGAGCAGTGAGACTATGGACTCTTTACTGTAAGAGCAGTGAGACTATGGACTCTTACTGTAAGAGCAGTGAGACTATGGACTCTTACTGTAAGAGCAGTGAGACTATGGACTCTATACTGTAAGAGCAGTGAGACTATGGACTCTTACTGTAAGAGCAGTGAGACTATGGACTCTTTACTGTAAGAGCAGTGAGACTATGGACTCTTTACTGTAAGAGCAGTGAGACTATGGACTCTATACTGTAAGAGCAGTGAGACTATGGACTCTATACTGTAAGAGCAGTGAGACTATGGACTCTATACTGTAAGAGCAGTGAGACTATGGACTTACTGTACTTACTGTAAGAGCAGTGAGACTATGGACTCTTTACTGTAAGAGCAGTGAGACTATGGACTCTATACTGTAAGAGCAGTGAGACTATGGACTCTATACTGTAAGAGCAGTGAGACTATGGACTCTTTACTGTAAGAGCAGTGAGACTATGGACTCTTTACTGTAAGAGCAGTGAGACTATGGACTCTATACTGTAAGAGCAGTGAGACTATGGACTCTATACTGTAAGAGCAGTGAGACTATGGACTCTTTACTGTAAGAGCAGTGAGACTATGGACTCTATACTGTAAGAGCAGTGAGACTATGGACTCTATACTGTAAGAGCAGTGAGACTATGGACTCTTACTGTAAGAGCAGTGAGACTATGGACTCTATACTGTAAGAGCAGTGAGACTATGGACTCTTTACTGTAAGAGCAGTGAGACTATGGACTCTATACTGTAAGAGCAGTGAGACTATGGACTCTATACTGTAAGAGCAGTGAGACTATGGACTCTATACTGTAAGAGCAGTGAGACTATGGACTCTTTACTGTAAGAGCAGTGAGACTATGGACTCTTATACTGTAAGAGCAGTGAGACTATGGACTCTATACTGTAAGAGCAGTGAGACTATGGACTCTATACTGTAAGAGCAGTGAGACTATGGACTCTATTACTGTAAGAGCAGTGAGACTATGGACTCTATACTGTAAGAGCAGTGAGACTATGGACTCTATACTGTAAGAGCAGTGAGACTATGGACTCTATACTGTAAGAGCAGTGAGACTATGGACTCTTTACTGTAAGAGCAGTGAGACTATGGACTCTATACTGTAAGAGCAGTGAGACTATGGACTCTTACTGTAAGAGCAGTGAGACTATGGACTCTATACTGTAAGAGCAGTGAGACTATGGACTCTTTACTGTAAGAGCAGTGAGACTATGGACTCTATACTGTAAGAGCAGTGAGACTATGGACTCTTATACTGTAAGAGCAGTGAGACTATGGACTCTATACTGTAAGAGCAGTGAGACTATGGACTCTTATACTGTAAGAGCAGTGAGACTATGGACTCTATACTGTAAGAGCAGTGAGACTATGGACTCTATACTGTAAGAGCAGTGAGACTATGGACTCTATACTGTAAGAGCAGTGAGACTATGGACTCTATACTGTAAGAGCAGTGAGACTATGGACTCTTACTGTAAGAGCAGTGAGACTATGGACTCTGTACTGTAAGAGCAGTGAGACTATGGACTCTATACTGTAAGAGCAGTGAGACTATGGACTCTATACTGTAAGAGCAGTGAGGACTATGGACTCTATACTGTAAGAGCAGGAGACTATGGACTCTTTACTGTAAGAGCAGTGAGACTATGGACTCTTGTACTGTAAGAGCAGTGAGACTATGGACTCTTTACTGTAAGAGCAGTGAGACTATGGCTCTATACGGTAAGAGCAGTGAGACTTGGACTCTTTACGTTAAGAGCAGTGAGACTATGGACTCTTTACTGTAAGAGCAGTGAGACTATGGACTCTATACTGTAAGAGCAGTGAGACTATGGACTCTATACGTAAGAGCAGTGAGACTATGGACTCTTACTGTAAGAGCAGTGAGACTATGCACTCTTTACTGTAAGAGCAGGTGAGACTATGGACTCTTTACTGTAAGAGCATGTGAGACTATGGGCTCTTTACGGTAAGAGCAGTGAGACTATGGGACTCTATACTGTAAGAGCAGTGAGACTATGGACTCTTTACTGTAAGAGCAGTGAGACTATGGACTCTATACTGTAAGAGCAGTGAGACTATGGACTCTTTACTGTAAGAGCAGTGAGACTATGGACTCTATACTGTAAGAGCAGTGAGACTATGGACTCTATACTGTAAGAGCAGTGAGACTATGGACTCTATACTGTAAGAGCAGTGAGACTATGGACTCTTACTGTAAGAGCAGTGAGACTATGGACTCTTTACTGTAAGAGCAGTGAGACTATGGACTCTTACTGTAAGAGCAGTGAGACTATGGACTCTATACTGTAAGAGCAGTGAGACTATGGACTCTATTACTGTAAGAGCAGTGAGACTATGGACTCTTTACTGTAAGAGCAGTGAGACTATGGACTCTTTACTGTAAGAGCAGTGAGACTATGGACTCTTTACTGTAAGAGCAGTGAGACTATGGACTCTATTACTGTAAGAGCAGTGAGACTATGGACTCTTTACTGTAAGAGCAGTGAGACTATGGACTCTATACTGTAAGAGCAGTGAGACTATGGACTCTTTACTGTAAGAGCAGTGAGACTATGGACTCTTACTGTAAGAGCAGTGAGACTATGGACTCTATACGGTAAGAGCAGTGAGACTATGGACTCTTACTGTAAGAGCAGTGAGACTATGGACTCTATACTGTAAGAGCAGTGAGACTATGGACTCTATACTGTAAGAGCAGTGAGACTATGGACTCTTACTGTAAGAGCAGTGAGACTATGGACTCTGTACTGTAAGAGCAGTGAGACTATGGACTCTATACTGTAAGAGCAGTGAGACTATGGACTCTTTACTGTAAGAGCAGTGAGACTATGGACTCTTACTGTAAGAGCAGTGAGACTGTGGACTCTGTACTGTAAGAGCAGTGAGACTATGGATCTTACTGTAAGAGCAGTGAGACTATGGACTCTGATACTGTAAGAGCAGTGAGACTATGGACTCTATACTGTAAGAGCAGTGAGACTATGACTCTATACTGTAAGAGCAGTGGACTATGGGACTCTTTACTGTAAGAGCAGTGAGACTATGGACTCTATACTGTAAGAGCAGTGAGACTATGGACTCTTTACTGTAAGAGCAGTGAGACTATGGACTCTATACTGTAAGAGCAGTGAGACTATGGACTCTATACTGTAAGAGCAGTGAGACTATGTGACTCTGTACTGTAAGAGCAGTGAGACTATGGCATCTTTACTGTAAGAGCAGTGAGACTATGGACTCTTTACTGTAGAGCAGTGAGACTATGGACTCTGTACTGTAAGAGCAGTGAGACTATGGGACTCTTTACTGTAAGAGCAGTTGAGACTATGGACTCTTTACTGTTAAGAGCAGTGAGAACTATGACTCTATACTGTAAGAGCAGTGAGACTATGGACTCTTTACTGTAAGCGCAGTGAGACGTATGGACTCTGTACTGTAAGAGCAGTGAGACTATGGACTCTATACTGTAAGAGCAGTGAGACTTGGCTCTTTACGGTAAGAGACAGTGAGACTATGACTGTACTGTAGCAGTGAGACTATGGACTCTATACGGTAAGAGCAGTGAGACTATGGACTCTTATACTGTAAGAGCAGTGAGACATGGACTCTATACTGTAAGAGCAGTGAGGACTATGGACTCTTTACTGTAAGAGCAGTGAGACTATGGACCTATACTGTAAGAGCAGTGAGACTATGGAGCAGGTGAGACTATGGGTACTGTAAGAGCAGTGAGACTATGGACTCTATACTGTAAGAGCAGTGAGACTATGGACTCTTTACTGTAAGAGCAGTGAGACTATGGACTCTTTACTGTAAGAGCAGTGAGATTGTGGACTCTATACTGTAAGAGCAGTGAGACTATGGACTCTATACTGTAAGAGCAGTGAGACTTTGGGCTCTTTACGGTAAGAGCAGTGAGACTATGGATTCTTTACGGTAAGAGCAGTGAGACTATGGACTCGTTACAGTAACAGCAGTGAGACTATGGCACTCTCTGCCTGAGGAGGTGGTAATGGTGAGTTCACTAAACGAGTTCAGGAGGGTCCTGGATGTATTTCTGGAGTGTAATAATATTACAGGCTATAGCTACTAGAGAGGGGTCGTTGATCCAGGGAGTTATTCTGATGCCTGAATGGAGTCGGGAAGGAATTTTCCTCACTCCTGCAGAGTTTCTAGAGTGTGACCAGGTATGAGGGGGTCCGCAGTCATGAAGATACTTACCTGTACAGTCCTTAGGTACATAATACATTTTACATTTGCATAATGCCAATACCCAAGGCTGCCAGCAGAACATTGTCTGGAACATCACACCACTTCCGCCGACTTCCCATAGGGCACCTGGTGCCATCTCTTCCCCAGGTGATTGACACACCTGGCCGTCCACATGATGCAATGTGATTTCTCAGCCCAGGCGTCGTCTTCCTGTAGTGCACCCGGTGCCATCTCTTCTTCAGGTAAGTGACGCAAACACTGGTGGGGTTAGACCAGGCCGCCTTCACCCCATACATGACCCTGTCCTTGGTTCACCAATTCTCCTCACTTGGAGCACTTTTGGTACTAATGACCACTACATACCAGGGTAAACCCACAAGACCGGCCGCTCTGGAGATGGTCTGACCCAGTCATCTACACATTACAATATGGCAGGGGTCACAGTCCCTATCATCCTTACACTTCCCCATCTTTCCTGCTTCTGACTCATGAACAACTGGCTGTTCAGTTGCTGTCTGAGGAATCCCTCATGGCGGACACCACTGTCACCGGTCAGTAGTTCTAATGTTATGGTCATTCAGGGTATGAATGGAGGGAAGCTGGAGACTATGGTAATAAAATATATACTTGTACCGTGTTATTTTCTATTTACTAAGAAAATATAAAAATTTAGATTCCTTAGTGGTTGGAGCTTACAATGGCTAACCCTAACCAGGTACTAATAAGTGGCACGTCTCTCCTGGCATCGGGGGGTTCAGGCTCTACCCACCCAGGATCAGGTTTGAGCATAGTTGTTCCTGCCAAGCCCATGAGAGAGGCCTAAGGCTAGGTCTACACGACGACATTTGTCAGGCAACATTTTGTCGCGACAATTTTTATAATGCTAGTCTATGCTGCGACAGTCGCAAAAAATCCACTCAAGATGAATTTTTCTGTCGCATGTAGCAGTGCAACACCATAGACTACCATTATAAAAATTGTTGCACAACATTGGTGCAGTGTAGTTGCGACTTATTGTCGCGCGACAAATATCGTTGTGTAGAGCTAGCCTAAAAGTGGCACCCATGTTTTACTGTCGCAAAGCCCCCTTACACTAGGACATACCTTTCTGTAATGGTATTCGGACCTATACCGGCCAGATGGAAGCAGACAAGTCCACCCCCTGACTATGGTACACGGCGGAAGCCTGTATGAATAATACACTCACACTGGTGACCTACTGCTCTACCCCTGTGATGTCATCAGTGCAGGTCTGACAGAATATGAGGAGCGCTCACCATCTATTAGCAACACGCCGCTGTCAGTGGAGACCAGGAGGGATGGACCCCAGGAATCTCCTCCAACAGCTTCAGGAGAGAAGTTATTACAGAAGCACTGAGCCTCCCAGGGCTGTGGAGAGAAGCAGAGGAGACATGTAGTCCATGTCCGCAGAGATCATCACTGCAACCGCCACTGGTGCATCCTCGTGGCTCCTACCTCTCTTCTGCACAGTCCCGTGGATGCCAGGCTGGTCGGAGCGTCTCCCCGTACGATCATTTTCAGCTTCAGAGCCTGGAAAGGAGCAGATTTACAGGGAATGACACGATCATGGGCGACTCAGCCACACCCTACATGGCGGAGGGGTCTCCAGCCACCACAGACACTGACCTGCCCGATGCGGACAAACTCTGCCTGCCGTGCTTCCTCTTTTTTTCGGGCAGATTTTGGGGATTCTGGCAGAACGTCACTGAGTGATCTTCTGTTTAACATGTTCTGGAAACACAGCAGACAAAAGCAGATTACTCGTGCCCCCCCGAGACCGCAGCACTGGGGCTACAGTGGTGATGCCTGCTGCCGGGCCATGGTTGATGCCTGGATGTAATGTTACCCTCCAGCCTTCTGACTACCATCCTACAGTGGTGCAGCTCAGATCCACAGTCTCCTATCACACACCATAAGGACAGACGGAAGTGACATCCGCAGCACTGGCAGGTGACAGGCAGCAGATGGATGGAGCGCTGATCTGACAGATGGCGCAGCTACGAGGAAACTGTCAACAGTCAGGATTACCTTATGCAAGTCGGGCATCAGATCCTGGTACAGGGAGCGTATCAGCATATCCAGAGTGCGCTGCCTCTTCTGAGCAAAAGTTGGGGTCTCCAGAGTCGCCTTCTCACCATTAATTACTGAAACACAATGGCGACAGTCAGAATGGAGGCTGCGAGGGTCATTTTATATACAGCAGCTGGAAAACTCACGTTTTACTAGAAGAAAATCCCTGAATTCCTGGTGGTCGGAGAAGACTGGTGGGGACGGCAGAGGAGGTCCGAATAATGGGACACTTTCCTCCGAAAAGATTTTTAACCTGTTAGGTTGAAGGCAAATGCAATGCTGAATGTCAGGGCGTTGCTATGGCAGGAGCCCCCTGCAATCTCACTTACCTGTACCCATCATTCTGCTTGTTATATCGCACTAAGGCAAAAATATCTGTCCGTTATATTAAGGAAACACATAGACAATAAGATGACTGTAACCCCTATCATCCGCCCCTTACAGAGGGCCCCTTACACAGCCTGATGGAGCAGTCTTCCTGCAATCTGCTTGCACGTCGGTAGAGAGGAGAGCTGCATAGGTGCACAACATTCACATCTAAATAGCATAATTATAGGGGTTGATTATATATAATAGGCCATATTGTGTTAGATTCCCCATCGTGTATGTAGTTTAAAGTAGGCCGAAAGAGGTTCATGGAGAAAACACAGTTCATATCATTTCTTCTCTGTAGAAAAGAGTCATTCTAGTCTCCTTACAGATTTATGACTGAGATAAGGATATTCTCTAGACCAGGGGTGCACAACCTGCGGCCCGGGGGCCACATGCGGCCCTTGATACCATTATGTGCGGCCCCCAACCATCTGGTAACAGACATGTATGCCTATGTCTTGTGGCTGCTCACATGTATTTTTCATGTATTTCTCCCATTAGATGGGAGTCCTGGAAGTGTAAGTAGACATTAATGTTATATAATGTGTGTTCAATCTGCCATAAGTACAATATTTCAGTTGTTAATACACCTTTAAATTTTAATTTCGGCCCTCGTCATTGGTTCAGTCTGGCAATGTGGCCCCCAACCAGGAAACGTTGTGCACCCCTGCTCTAGACGCATCTGGTACGGTTTAATGTCTATTGATGAAGCAGAAAATCTGCAATGTATATTTATATGTATAATGAACATTACGTTTTAGACTAAGATAAACAATAGGACATATGTATTGTACTGTGTTGTGGAATATTATGAAGGACGTCTGTTATCATATATATTTCTCACTAGGAACGTATACACTACTAAAGCATGGTGAGAAGAATGTTAAGTGTAGACTTTGCTAGTACGACTGGTGTTATTTTAAGGGTACTTTCACACTTGCGTCGCTGGATTCCAGCAGGAAGTTCCGTCGCCGGAATTGCCTGCCGGATCCGGCAATATGTATGCAAATGGGAACCATTTGTAGATGGATCCGGATCAGTCTCACAAATGCATTGCAATACCGTAGCCGTCTCTCCGGTGCCATCTGGAAAAACGGATCCGGTATTTATTTATTTTTTCAATTTTTAAAGGTTTGAGCATGCAGCAATTTTAATGCCGGATCCGGCACTAATACATTCCTATGCAAAAAATGCCGGATCTGGCAAATGTTCAGAATTTTTGGCCGGAGAGAAAAATGCAGCATGCCCAAATACTGGAAAAGGACTGCTCCCATTCAGAATGCATTAGGATAAAACTGATCAGGTTTTTTTTTTCCGGTATTGAGCCCCTAGGACGGAACTCAATACCGTAAAACTTTAAAGCAAGTGTGAAAGTATCCACACGTCTGGGAGAGTACAAGGTATATTGTATTCTTATCAGTACCATAAATTTGGTAGCTTGAGAAACGTCTCAAATGGTACCCAAACGTCTGTGCTTTCATTGGTGTATGTGTCAAAGATAATCCCTTAGCTCTGATTTAGGATTCCTTATGTTATGTGTATGGAATGTAAGATGAAATCAGACCTGGACATTTAACCCTTATTTGTAATGATGCTAATAGCTTATGCAATAGTGCCACCTAGGTATGACTAGGTAACATTGCGCCAACAGTTAAAAAGCATTCTGGGTGATATAGTGACATCACAGTCATTATCTTATGTACACGCCTAACTGACAATGATTGGAAAACTCCAAGTTAGGAAGGTGTGTCTAACTGATAAGTTTGTGATCATAAACCGAACAAACATGAAGGAAAAAAAACACAGAACACAGAAAACAAGGAAAGAAAGGAGAAACCCCAGTAGAAAAATCCTAATGACTTCCCTTAGACTCTGCATATCAACTGCACTCTTGGGTAACGTATAACTTTATTATGTGTAGTATTGATTTAATTAATTGGCTTGATATTTAGCAACTCCCTGCTTTATTGCGGATGTGCAGTGTTAAAAAGTACTACATCAATATTATCACTATTCAGTAAAGATGCATATTACTGAATAAAATATATAATATTGATATCAAATAAACTCTCCGATTGGAATATGTATATTCCCCCTAGTCTATATCAGGCCTGATGATTTATAAGTTGTATAGCAATCCTACCCGATATCTGAGATTGGTCATAGTTTGAGCAGAGCAAGGCTTTGTATCTATCATTATCACTATTGAATTTCTGGGTGTAATATCTCATTATTGTAAGCTGATTGTATACGTGTATTACTGTACTACCGCCATCACTCTTTATCATACTACATGTATTACTGTAGTACCACCATTGCTCCTCTTCATACATGGTCATTCTTTCTGGACAGTAGGTCCCTGCTTACACAGCACAATCTGCTGCCAAGAAATTAGGATTTTTATGTCTGTATGGTACGTTATATGGGCAGATTTTAAAGGCGGCTTGTTCATAGGGTGTTGTGCTTTTCCATAAGTGTAAACAGTTATAGCTACTTATTCTAATTATCATGGATATGCATTGCCTTTAAGAGCAATGTTAATTTATATTAACTATTTTGTATGGCTTTTCATGTAGGCCGAAGTAAGTTCATGGGAAGATTACTGCGCCATTCAAAGAGCTAATGTAATTGTAACAATCTATTATACATTTAGACAATTAGAAGATACAGAACACCTGCAGAAGTAGAGGCTTCATTATATTTCTAATCTGTACATGAATTTCACAGTGTGAGAATTGTCTGGATGTTCCTCAAAGTATATATTCATGTATCAAAGTTTGTCCCTCAGCTCTGAGACGAGGCTCCAGATGTGTGAAGTATTGAGTATGTCAGGCATGTATGAGTTAACCATTAATCGTATGATGCTTATAGGTTATACAACAGTGCCACCTAGGTATGAGTAGGTAACACTACACCAGTAGCAAAAGTCATTCTGGGTGGTGTTATGACGTCACATTCCTTATCAATGTACACGCCTATCCAACAATGATTGGAAAGTTTCAAACTAGTAAGGTGTGCTCATCTGATAAGTTTTGGTTAAGAAACCACATAACAAAAAGGAGGGGGACACAAATAAAAGAGGGAGAAACAAAGAAAGAAAGGGGGATCAGAAAAACTCTTAAAAGCGGACTGCCCCGAAAACTCTGCACATCACTTGACCCTTAGGTAACGTATATTTTTGTTTTATGTAGTATTGATATAAATTAATTGGCTTGATACTTAGCCAAACCACGCTTATTGTGGACGTATTACATCAATATCAACGGCATTCAGTGAAAATGCATATCACTGAATACAAGATCTGATATTGATAACAAGAGAGCTTCTCTGTTGGGAATCTTTATATTCCCTAGTTTGATATCCGATAATTTATAAGTTTTATTGCAATACTACCATATCTGAGATTGGTCATCATTTTTGGAAGAGCAAGGGCTCGCATCTGTCATTTTCTTGATTGAGTTTCTGCGCATAATCAATTGATTTTATATCTCTCACAATTTTAAAGCCGTATTGCATAATATTCTTGTGTTGGTTGAGTAGTGTTTTGTTGGCACCATAGTGGTGAATTCTGGGTATTGCATATCATTGTATATTATTGAAATTTACGTTTAATAATTTTTGATTGTATGCTAAATTATTGTGTAATAGATCATCTATATTTTGCATAGACTATTGTACGTTTTTTTTATTTTTATGGTTGCACAAAATAATTAGGTCCTCGATCAAACTCTTGGATATGTTTATGTCCATCTCACGGATCAATATCATTTGAATAGTTTTTATTTTGATCCATTAGTTTATTTTTTTATTTTTATAGAAAGTATTTGGTCTTTTTATACCCCTGACATAAAATGGAGGTTCCACCGAGATAGAGTTAATTCTTCAATTGTGCAAATAGTAAAACGTTCCATACTTTTCTTGGCTAACCAGATTATTCATAGATCTGTGTATAACTTTGTTGTAAGAAAATGGGTGCAGCCGGTAGTGATGTTGCAACAGGAGATAGTCCATCTAGCAAGGAGCAGTTAATCCATAACGTTGTGGAATATGTCAATTCACACTTAAATTTGATGATCATGATGTGGCTGCATGGATAAGCGAGTTGCAGGCAGAAGCCAAGAGAGAATGTGTGGATGTATGGACGCCACTTGGCACAGTCAGGAGAAATCTAACTTATCTTGATAAAATACAGCCAGTAAAAAACAAACACCTCTTAAAGGGAACCTGTCACCAGTTTTATGGTGTCCTAAGGGCAACATAAATAAGTGACTGATTCTCTTAGCAAAATGCTGGGTCACTTTCTTTAATTGCATTTAATCTGCCAACATCTTGCATTGAAAAGCTCCAGCTGATAATGATGAGTCATGAATATTTATGAGCTCCTGACTCTCCCCGCCTACCTGCAGTTATTTTCCATATGAATCAGCAGCAGGTGGGCAGGGGCGTGGCTATAGCTGTTAATTAAATAAACGCTGGGCTCAATGACATCACGCTGGACTCCAATCAGCTCATTAGCATGCGGCATCTTTGTGTGTATATTATGAGGTAACCATCTGTCACACCAGTTAGTAGTTAACGATTGTATATAATTAGATTATATTCAAATATCCACATGACAGGTTCCCTTTAAAGATGTTGCCATCAATTCTGTATGCATTATTAGAGGCCAGCATTTTCTCAGAGAGTAGACATGTGCATATAACTAAATGCAAGCATATGTATCCCATATGGAAGAAGGATTAGAATCTACAAAGGCATCGATAGAGGACTTAAAATGCGAGCTCGATGACAGCCATACTGCCCATCACAAATTAAAAAGTGAGGCAGAGGAGCTGCACATCAGTTATAGCAGTCTGCAGCAAACAAACGACATAGGCCAAACTGTAGTCAATGTTCAAGGTGATCTGTCTGATCATGAGGGATCTCCAGACCCTCCAATTCTCACACCCCAAAATGCAGATATGTCATCATCACGTGCTCTTAAAGCGCAATCTGAGACCCTAAGCCACCCGAGTGTTATGGCATGATTACAGAGGAGGCCTTAACCCATTTCAGTCAGGCGTTTCAAGCTGTAACCGCCTTACTAGGTGCTAGCGACGCAAAAGGCCAAGTGGGTCTGATGGAAGTGAGCGGAGAATGAGTGATTGTGACAGTGATGTGGGAAAGCGTGTGATCCCTTCCCTACCACGCAGGCAGGAGTTTGCACATCAAGGGGATGAGAGTTTCAGACAACCAACATATGCTGAGGTGGTCTCTAGAAAGAAAAATACTCCATGTTCAGAAAAGGATCAGAGCTCCTCGACTATCATTACGTTTCTAAATGCCACTGTGCCCAAATTCTGTAAAAAGGGTTCTCCTAAAATTGCCATCTAGAACTGTACCAGTCCACCATGGATTCTTTAAAATTGTATTCTAATGCGGACAGGATCAAATTCCTACCATGGGCATTTGATGGTAAATATCACCACTACTTTATTTCATTTAGGGAGAGGGGAATTCAGGATTGGCACAAGGTCAAATTAGAATTCGGCCCTTACCGTACGGTGACTGCTGCAAAACGTGATCTCTATAAACTCACATGTAGACCCAATCAGAGTCCCCGGACATTCCTTAAAAATGCCTATGGGTTGGCGTATAGATCCTCAAACTGGGAGTCTGAGGAGTTCAAACAACTGTTTTATGATGCAATGCCCATGCAAATTAAGCTTCGCTTGGCTAGAGATCTTGATCTCGGAGCTCCCTTGGACAGGTTGGTGACAGCTGCCAACTCACTGTATAATATCAGTGAATGCCATGCTACAGATGAGGGGAGATATAAAAAGTCCCCCAGAACAAAACGTAGCAGAAGCTATGGTAAACCCTGGCTTCAAATTTGAAATCTACAGGACCTGTCCAACAAACCCAGCGACAACAGGTAGGACCCAAGCAAACAAAATCTCAGAGCCCCAATGGGCCAGAGGGGGATAACTCCAGTGCTGGGAGGTCTAACTACCGTCCCCAATATTACAATAAGGGTCCCCAGGAATACAGGCGCTGGAATAACAAGCCCAGACAACAGATGGAAAGTAGGCCTGAACCCCCTACCTTCTAATAAGGGCACCCACTTCTAATAAGGGCACACCACAAGTCCAAACTGTGCGCAAGTCAAACAATTGATTGGATCAGTTGGCTGATCAAGTGGCCAAATTAAATGAGATTGTTAGTAAAATGTCCCAGGTGTCCACTGGAAAACAGCCTGAGTTTTTTTTAGGGGCAACTGCAGGTCCCAGCTTAGCCCTATAATGCAGACATGGCGGGGTCAGAGCCCAGGCCGGTGCAAGGCTACCGAGATGGTTGCAAAAGAATCTAATGCGATTTCTAATCCTACTTTGCCTTGCAGCGTTCTTGACCCTAAAATTGAGGCCAATGAGGCGATGTCTAAGTGTCTATCTTGCAGTCTAACCATGTTGATCCAGGCACTAATGTGTTCTCTCCAGTGAGTGATCCCATTATCTCAGCGTCCAGTTGCGAGCTGCCGTCTGTAAGTTGTGATGTGATCCCAAAGGTGAGGACTGCTGCTGCTCCTGCCTGCCGCACGGATTCCAAGAATTCACAACAGGTAGCAACGCCACAGAAAGGTCAAATCCTTAACAAATGTCAAATAAAGATATTTTCTTCATTCTTATCTCCAAAACGAACTTATCGGGCTAATCAGGGGTTTACTTGACACAGGATCACAAGCGAATATATTTTCATATAGTTATTTCCAGCAGGTATTGGATGTGACAGCAAAGAGGCCGAGATTGAAATCGTTTGATGGCTCTTTTATAAGTGTCGGCGGAGACACTTTGCAGGTAAGAGGTACAGCATATATATTGTATATTTTATATGTGTTTTGTATAACAATAAAAAAAAAAAAAAGAGGTACAGCATGGTTAAAATTTAAAATTGGCAAGAAGATAATTAGACATCCCACACCGATTGTGGACCTTCCCTATGATTGGCTGATCATAGGAATCGACCTCCTGAAAAGATTGAGTTCCATAGTAGACTTCATCAATGAAGCCGTCTGGACTCAGGTAAAGGCACCCATTGCCTATAAGTATTCTTGCAATGCACAACCCCAACATAGTTGTCATGTGATTGAGGAAAGGTTTAACTCTATTGAAGTTCATTTTAGGAACAATCAAACGCCGGATGTCACGATCCTGAAAAATGGTAAGCCCGAGGAAGCCGTCAATGGTATGGCTCATACCATAACCACCCAGAAGGACAGAATTGAAAAGGTAACCCTGGATGGGGATGCATTAACTATTTATCTTAAAAAAAAGGGGGAAGTTACGAAGTTGCGAACCTGACCAGGCATACCCAATCCATGGTACAGATTGAGAAGGTTAAATGATGACTTATTAATTCCTGTACAGGTAAACAATATGGCCCGGGGCGAGATACGCCAAGCTGGATCTGAAATCCGAAGCCAGTTACACGAGCCTAAGCTTCTTAAAACAGGTCTCTAATCCTAAAGTGATTAAAGTTTCCTCTCCACAGGACTAATGGGTTCATGATCTGGAATCAGATTCAGAGTCATAATGTGATGCCAAATGCCTATTGTCTATTTCCATAGGAGATAAGACTACTGAATATTTATTCATCGAGTTGAATGAACCACGGTACCAGAAATACATAGATAATGACCTTCTACACCGATTTGCCGTGCAGATTGATCTGGTCAACAATACTCTATGGTCCAGATTACCTGGAAACCCGGAGGGATTCCAGGATGAAGAGCAAGCCTTGACATGGGGACAACAGATGCCCTATGCCGTGAGTATCAGATTTGTTGAGGAGGTTAAAATCTCTGAAGGCTGTACACCATTTCTTCTTCCCATTCAAGTAAATAAGGGACAAATACTGAAGAATGCAGATGCTTTGATCCGTTTGTCCAACCGGATGCAGCAACTCGGCCTGAAGGTAAAGCCAACTCCTATGATAAATATCCGTCAGGATCCATTGCATATGGCAATTCATAGTATGGCTCCCCATAGTATCTCTACAAAAGGACACCATAATTGGTCTAGCTAAGGACTCGGAGCATTATACTTTTGGTTTCCAAAATTAGGTCATTGGACTTATTCCTGATGAATACTTGACAGAAGAGCAGGTAGTGGAACAAAATTTTTCCTCAACACCTGAGAGGTTATTCAATATCCACCGTTTATCCTTTCAGTCCTGAAGAAGGTACATGCCACATAGAAGAATCATCACTGGTTTTCAACCATGAGATCGATGAGGAGTACGAGTCATGCCATCAAGGAAAGAGAAGGTACGCAATGCACACAACGATTTAACTAGTGAGCTTGAAGAAGCTTACAAATTAAGTCAATATGAGATCTTTCCGGAATTTCAGGAACGGGTGGAAGAGCGAATCTCTATAGCTGATGCATGTTCCGAGGAGTCAGGGCGTCAACAGCTAAAGAGGCTCTTCGCAGAGTTCCAGGATGTTTGCTAAGGATTCTTACGACTGTGGGGAAACTGACCTATACGTTGCAAGAATCCAGACGGATCCCAATGCACCCCCTGTATATGTTAAACAGTAACGACTTCCGCAGGCAGCTTACGAGTCGCTATCGGAAATTATCAAAAACTTGGAGAAGCGGGGATCATCCGTCCAGTGCACAGCTCGTTCAACCATCCTATACTTGAGATTCTCAAACCCAATGGTCAATTTAATCTCTGTTCGGCCCTAACGTGTATACATGTCCGGATGGCCCGTGCTGTATATTGACCAATTTTCACTGCTCTGGATTGTGCACAAGGATATTAGACAATTAAAGTGGACGAGAGGGATCAATACAAACTGGCCTTTACATTTGGAAAGCAACAATATGCATGGACCAGATTACCTTTCGGATACATAAATGCGGTTCATGAGTTTGCTGTGTTCATGCATAAGGCAATGCCTGATGCCACTGAAGGTACCTTATCCTATGTGGATGACATCCTAATCAAAAGCATGACTTTTGAGGAGCATATTGCGGAACTGAGGCATGTACTAACCCAACTTAGAAAAGCAGGTGTGAAACTTTCTTTACAGAAGGGTCAGTGGTGTCGTACCAAGGTTAATTTCCTAGGTCACAAAATCACTGCAGATGGAATTAACCCACAGAAGAAAAAAATCGGAAGCAGTGATCAACACAAAGTCACCTACAAATACCAGGGATTTGAGATCCTTCCTGGGCATGATGAACTATTCACGTAAGTTCATAGATAACTATGCTGAGGTTACAAAACTTGTTTTGCAGTTGCTGAAGGAGTATAAAATAAGAATGGAGACTTATCCAGGCCCTATGCCTTGCCTATCCAGAAGGTGGAAAACCTTTTTACATTGAAACAGGCTTCACCGACAAAAGTGCGAGTGCGGTCCTTTTCCAAAAACAGGAGAACCTGAACAAGATCATCGCCTATGCCAGCAAGTCCTCGTCACCGATTGAGGTAAAGTTCAATGACTGTGAAAAATAATTACTGTCATCTGTGTGAGCTTTGCAATATTTCAGGAGTTTTATCCAGGGCAAAAAGATCATTGTGGAAACTGCACACCAACCCCTGCAATATTTGCAGAGTGATAGAATCAAGGATGGGAATTTATCAAACAGCAGGATGACCGCCTGGACGATGTCCTTAATGGGAGGGCCATTGGAAATCAGGTACAAACAAAATAACAAGAATCCAGTTGCTCAAGGATTAGCTGAACTTCACGATTGTTCCAATACAGGACAAAGGTGAATCACCAAAAAATGATTTCCTGGAAGAACAATCTTCATTTCCATACAAGTCTTATGAAGAAGAGTACTGCAAATCATTACCATGTGCATATGTTGACAGCTGTTCTTTCCATACCGCTATAGGAACTGAATTGGTTGCAGGTATCAGAGACGTGTGGAATAACATATTCCCAGACGTGTCCGTCGGATACAAAATTGGTTCCAAAAGTAGCCAGGCCACAGAGCTTACTGCTGTGTATAAAGCCGTACAAATGGATATCCAATCTGGTCTTAAAGAGTTTGTTATAATCACAGATTCTAATTATATTCGCAGTAGCTTTGTGGAATACTTCCCTGGATGGAAAAGGTCTAATATGGTAAAAAATAACAACAAACCTGTCAAGCATGGTAACATGTTTTTTAGGATCGACGAGATGGTTACCAGGAAGGGAAAGGAATGATTTGGCAGATTCCCTTGCCAAACAAGCAGCCATTAATGGTGAAGTCTTGGACGTTGATGACCTCATGGGAACTATCCAAGTGGATGCAATGACAAGAAGACAGGCCCAAAAGGAGGCCAAAGCCAATGTGGCGCAATGGAGCCAAGATTCCCCTAGTGAGGATATCATCGCGAGTCAAAAGTTACGAATTTTGATGAAGGGTAAGTCCCAATTCTCGTTACAGGATGGATTGTTGGTAAGAACCTCGAAGAATGGTATCTCACAATGGGTGGTACCCACGGCATACCGAGGTTTGATGTTACAACACGCCCATGACGCCCCAACGGCTGGTCATCGAGGTGAGAAGTTAATGTATTAATTATTATGGGATTAGGCTTACTGGCCTCATATGTTGCAAGACATTCGCACATATTGTCAAGGATGTTTAATCTGTCCTGAATTCCAGCCACAAGCACCCACTCATCGGGCACCGCTGATGAAAAGGGGGATGTCCATGCCATGGTCAGACATCTATAAATTGACTTTATTGGACCAGTAACAACTTCATCAAAAGGCAACAGATACATGTTAACCAGGACTTGTTTGTTCACAAAATGGGTGGAATGTTTGCCTTGCAAGACATGCAGTTCAAGTGTGTGCGCGTCTCTACTTATTAACCACTAGTTTTCCAGGTTTGGTCTTCCCCAACGCATCGAATCTGATTGCGGAAGTCATTTCACTAGTGAGGTGATGACAAAAATGTGGGAGATACTGGGGGTAAAAAGGAAGCTACATATAGCTTATCGGCCAGCCTCTAGTGGTGGAGTAGAACTCTACAACCAAACCATTGTCAACATTTAAAAGAAATTTGTCAATTAATCTGGTAAGGACTTGGATATGAAGTTGCCTTTGATTCTCATGGCCATCAGGGCCACCCCAAGAGCGGCAACCAAACTTTCTCCCTTCGAAATGATCACAGGCAGGAACATGGTGTTACTCCAGCATTTACTCTACCGGACAACAGACCACAATTTGATAAATGCCTAAACAGCTCACCAATACATGGAGAATCTACGCAAGCACCTTCAGCATGCTTTTGTATTTGCCCAGAAGAATCTGGAGAAAGCAGCCGTAAGCGCCAAAACCTACTATGATCTGAAGACTGCTCAAAAATAGTACCAGATTTCCGATCAGGTTTATCTCTATAACTTCGCCCCGGGAACAGGTAAAGGAAAGGAAGTTCCTGCCTTCCTGGAAGGGACCCTATGTCGTCATTGACAAATTGTCACCTGTGGTATACAAGATCAAAATTTTTAAGGGGGTGAATTTATAGAGAAATGGGTGCATATTAATCAATTACGTGTTTGTCATCCTAGCTCACAACTTCGCCAAATGGAAGGATTGCTGGATGATGAGGAGTAAAGAGATATCACGGTTTTAGCTAAAGATGGAAACCCGGGATTGGTATAGTATGAACATACAAATGTACTAACCTATCCTCATGTATTTTCCTCTGTAACTAATTATCTCTTTACTTGCTCTGTTCAAGAAAAGAAACTATGCCAAATCAAAGATGTATGGTAGTATGAACTATCTTCTTGCAGGAGTGATATAAAAAAAAAAGTGGAAGATGTATGTGCTTATATTTGTCATACAATATATTACAGGCGCAAGATGGCATCGAGGGTTGTTGCCGGTATCTACATCATCCTGATCTTGGGGAAGGGGTTCCATGCCGAGCCGATCGCTGTATCAGGCCCCTCATCTGGGATCATGCTGCAGGATATCACGGGACACATCTTGACGAATAAGAAGGTTCTATCCCAAAAGATCTACGTCAGTTTGGAGCCACGCGCCTTCATTGAAAGACAGTTCAACATTTCTGAGATTTTGTCGCCGGAGATAAAGATGTGGTATCAAATGCACATCGGCTATTCCCAAGAAAGGATTACACAGATCCTGGAACTGACAAGAAAAACCCTGACCAGGGATCAGTTTTCAACAAGTCGACGACCAAAGCGGTTCATTTCTGCAGTTGTGGCCGCCATAATATTTGGCGTAGTGGGCACTGTCATTGCCACCAGTGTATCAGCTGTTAATTCCATCTCTATTAAGACATTCTATCGGTTCACTGAAAAGGAACCTGATTAGTATTCATACAGAGATGGAAAATCAGAAGCAACATTTATCGGACCTATATTCCGTTGTGGAGAACACCAACTTACACTCAAAGTTATTGACTCATTCATTAATCTTCATAAGAGTAACGAAAAGTTTAAACAAGAACTAATGTCTCTGAGGAATCCGAATGAAAAGCCCTTTTTGACATTCCAATGTAGGTAAACTTCTCTCTTGGATTACATTGTAATGAAGAGGGATTTGTTGTGCTTTTCCATAAGTGTAAACAGTTATATCTACTTATTCTAATTATAATGGATATTCATTGCCTTTAAAGGGTTTCTACCACTTGCATATCACATATTTGGTGATCAGACACTAGCGATCCGCTAGTGTCTGATGTAGCTTACAAGCTAATTATTACCTTAATCCGTTCGGCCCATACCTCAAAAAAAGCACTTATATCTTTATGCAAATGAGCCTCTAGGTGCTATGCAGGCGTTTTTCCAGCACCTAGAGGCTCCGTCTACCTTGCAGTTTGCCGCCCAGCGCCTCGCTCCAGCACGCCCATCTTCAACTCTATTCGATCCTCCCCCTGCTTCTGCCTTCCGAAATCTCGCGCCTGCGCCGTTCGTCGCGGCATTCGGCGCAGGCGCAGTCAATGTCTGACCGCTCCGTGCTCAGACATTTCCACTGCGCCTGCGCCGATGACATCGGCGCAGGCGCAGTGGAAATGTCTGAGCACGGAGCGGTCAGACATTGACTGCGCCTGTGCCGAATGCCTCCGAATGCCGCGACGAACGGCGCAGGCGCGGGATTTCTGAAGGCTGAAGCAGGGGGAGGATCGAATACGGTAAGAGATGGGCGTGCTGGAGCGAGGCGATGGGCGGCAAACTGCAAGGTAGACGGAGCCTCTAGGTGC
Source organism: Bufo gargarizans (assembly GCF_014858855.1). Classification (NCBI taxonomy): domain Eukaryota; kingdom Metazoa; phylum Chordata; class Amphibia; order Anura; family Bufonidae; genus Bufo; species Bufo gargarizans. The sequence goes on along the minus strand of NC_058087.1, from coordinate 54,916,877 downwards.
TGGAAAAACGCCTGCATAGCACCTAGAGGCTCATTTGCATAAAGATATAAGTGCTTTTTTTGAGGTATGGGCCGAACGGATTAAGGTAATAATTAGCTTGTAAGCTACATCAGACACTAGCGGATCGCTAGTGTCTGATCACCAAATATGTGATATGCAAGTGGTAGAAACCCTTTAAGAGCAATGTTGATTTATATTCACTATTTGTATGGATTTTCATGTAGGCTGAAGTAAGTCCATGGGAAGATTACTGCGCCGTTCAAAGAGCTAATGTTATTGTAACAATCTATTATACATTTATACAGAAGATACAGAACACCTGCAGAAGTAAAGGCTTCATAATATTTCTTATCTGAAAATGAATTCCACAGTGAGAATTGTCTAGATGTTTCTCAAAGTATATATTCATGTATCAAACAAAGTTTGTCCCCCAGCTCTGAGACAAGGCCTCCAGATGTCAGAGGTGTGTAGTATTGAAAATGTCAGGCATGTATGAGTTAATCCTTAATGGTATGATGCTTATAGCTTATACAACAGTGCCACCTAGGTATGAGCAGGTAACACTACACCAGTAGCAAAAGTGCATTCTGGGTGGTGTTATGATGTCACGTTCGTTATCAATGTACACGCCTATCCAACAATGATTGGAAAGTTCCAAACTAGGAAGAGAGATCTCTGGAGAAAGATTTAGATCAGAAAAACTCTTGAGAGCTAACTGCCCCCAAGACTCTACACATCACTTGACCCTTGGGTAACGTATATTTTTGTTTTATGTAGTATTGATATAAATTGATTAGCTTGAAACTTAGCCAAACCCCGCTTATTGTGGACGTATAGTGTTAGTATTACATCAATATCAACGGCATTCAGTGAAAATGCATATCACTGAATACAAGATCTGATATTGATAACAAGAGAGCTTCTCTGTTGGGAATCTTTATATTCCTTAGTTTGATATCCGATAATTTATACGTTTTATTGCAATACTACCATTATCTGAGATTGGTCATCATTTTGGGCAGAGCAAGGGCTCGCATCTGTCATTTTCTTGATGGAATTTCTGCGCATAAATCAATTGATTTTATACCTCTCACAATTTTAAAGCCATATTGCATAATATTCTTGTGTTGGTCGAGTAGTGTTTTGTTGGCACCATATAGTGGCAAATTCTGGGTACTGCATATCATTGAATATTATTGAAATTTACGTTGATAAATTTTTTATTGTATAATAAATAATGTATATTTTGCATAGACGATTGTACCCGGTTTCTTTTTTTTTTTTACTGATTGCACAAAATTAGGTTCTCAATCGAATTCTTGGAGATGTTTACGTCCATCTCACGGATCAATATAATTTGAATAATTTTTCTTTTGATCCATTATATATATTTTTAACATAAGGCATTTGGTATTTATAAAACGTGACGAGGGACAGTGTGGCAGTGCTCCAGCCCTGGTCTACCCTCCCCCACATCTACCACAGAGCATCAGAGGGGGCGGAGTGTCCAGCTATGGGGGAGAAAAGTCTGGCTATGGGGGAGAAGTGTCCGGCCACGGGGAAGGGGTCTGTGTTTCTCCCCAGAGGTTCTACAGAAGCTGGATACGTGTGAAGTGGGAGCGGATCATGGACGGTTTAAAGGACGGAGAAGATTCCTCGCCTTCCTGAAAGACGATGGTCACAATATCATTCCCAATGTGCCGTTTTCTTTCTACCTGGAAAGACAGAGGTGTTGTTAGCGGACTCTGTGTCGGAGCGCAGGAGCGTTGCCCAGGAGGAGTCCTGTGTGCTCCATAGACCTCTGGGCCACCAAGATGGAGGATGAGGCAGATGGATGTTTCCCCCGACAGCCCAAGCTCATCCGTTGCGACTCTCATTTTGTAAAAACTTTTCCTTACCATCGTTTTGTAACTAGCCTACATTCCTACACCGCTCTCAGATACTGATGTGACAGCTCCATGTAACTCTGCGCTCCCACAAAGCACAGAATTGTGACTGCAGCTCTGACTGTGACTGCAGCTTTGGCTGTGGATGCAGTATAAAACTTGTGACAGCAGCTTTGGCTGTGACTTGGGTACACATACCTGCTGTTTGTTTTCTTTTGAGTAGGGCAGCATGGTGGAGACGTGGAACATTATCTCGTGGCCCTGGTACACTGTGTACACCGAATGTATTCCCGTTGTGTCATCTGCAAACAAGTCAGAGAAAATTCTGTGTGTTTCTGCGGCTAAACTGCTTAAAGGTGTTCTCCAGGAATTAAGAAAATGAAAATTGCTTAAATATTACTTTATTATACATATATTCCCAAATACCTTTAATTTTCATAATGACTCACATTGTCTGGAGAGCAAACATTTGGAGAAATAAAATGTCTGCTGTCCTATTAATACTCACAAAACCTGTCCTACTTAGAGATGAGTGAAGCAACTTTGGATGCTGTATTCAAAGCCGCTTCGCTAAAACATTCGTTCTAATACTGTACGGAGATTAGTCTCCCTACAGTATTAGAATGGATGGGCTCCGATGAGCCGAAGTAAGCTATTCACGAAGTCCCTTAGTTGAATAATTTTGGTAATTCATTATTACAGTGATAAGACACTTTAAAACTTGGAACAGAGTGGTACCTTGGAACCCAAGCAGAGTTTAGTTCCAAGGTTTTTAACTGTAATAATCAATTAGCAAAGCTATTCAACAAAGTCGCGCGCGACTGAATAACAGACATTCAGCCTTCTCTCTGCTCTACTTGTCAGGGATCCTGAATACAGTTGATAATATCTTCAGGCTCCTCTTTGCTCTACGTGTCAGGGATCTTGATTAAATCTGAGAAGATCTTCAGCCTCCTCTCTGCTCATCAGGTTTCCTGAACACAGATTATATGATCTTCAGCCTGCTCTGTTCTACCTGTCAGGGTTCCTGAATACAGCTGAGAAGATCTTCAGCCTCCTCTCTGCTCATCAGGTTTCCTGAACACAGATTATATGATCTTCAGCCTGCTCTGTTCTACCTGTCAGGGTTCCTGAATACAGCTGAGAAGATCTTCAGCCTCCTCTCTGCTCATCAGGTTTCCTGAACACAGCTAAGATCATCAGCTGAATCTCTGTAGGAATGAAGCCTATGAGGAGGTGGGAATAATGAGCAGCAGCTCTTGTGTACAACCCCACATTACCATAGTCTGTCCTGTTCGTCCTCTCTGTACTTCAGGTCTCCTCATGAATGCCATTCCCAAAGAGAAATTCAACTGAGATTCATATAATACTTTCCTTATCATCCTTCAGGCAGCACACACAAAGAGTTAATGTCTTGCTCCTCCCGTCAGAACACAATGGCATCCCTTCATTTACCTTTATTATTAAAGCTGTGCTAGCTCACCTTGAGATAGGTGCGCCTAGAGAAGATAAGTCCAAAAGGGATAGTAAGAAACAAACTCTAGGGTATTGCCTGATGATTCTATATAAAGGGATGTACAATATGGCAGGAGTGTGGTCCTAGGTTATAGCAGTGTGTTACAGATCCTGCAGTCTCAGCGCAGTGGGGTCCCCCACCTAAGGTAATGTCCCAGTGGCCGATCTGGCTGGGAAGACTTTTTTCTGGCAGTCGGTTTTTCACGGTCAGGGACCTTATGGTCGGGAAGATTGTTTCCTGCTGAAACCTAGTAATTCCTTGTCTATGGCAGAGGGTAAAGCGGTCTTTGGCTTCAGTTTTCTAGGGACATAGGGATAGCTTCCCCATGAAGTTTCGCTTAGTCACTTAGAATGGTGTTCCATTCACAGAACCATATCGGATTATACGGACCACAAGTTGTAGATCCTTAGGACATGGATGCCGCCGTGTGTATTCTGCATTTGCAGATCAGAACATCCTGCCCTATGATGGTAATGCCCATTCTTGTCTGCAATACAGACAAGGGTGGGACATTTTCTCTCTCTTTTCGGGGCCGTGGAATGGAAGTACGGATGCGGACGACTCACTCTGCTGTCCATACAGTGGATATAAAAAGTCTACACACCCCTGTTAAAATATGTCAGGTTTTTGTGATGTAAAGGAGGAGGCAAAGATAAATCATTTCAGAACTTTTTCCACCTTTGCTGTGACCTATAAACTGTACAACTAAATTGAAAAACAAACTGAAATCTTTTAGGTAGAGGGAAGAAAAAAAATATAAAAATGAAATATGGTTGCATAAGTGTGCACATGTTGTGGAAATGTTATTAGGATGTGTATTTGATATATTGTGTATTGTCATCATGTCTCTCAGTGTCAGGGTAAACCATTGGAGTGGATATCTTCCCGTGTATGGTCCATGTGCTAAGCACTGGGCTGTGGGCCGGGGGAGACTGATGTGTTCAGAAGAGCAGTGTTTTGTTGGCTGATGTATGGATGCGGGCTAGGGCCCCCGCGCAAGACGCAGATTTATTGGCTTGGCGTGGATGCGTTTGTTAAGAGAACAATATATGAAAGGAACGTGCGTTTGCTGTCCCTAGTGCGCCTGATCAGCCGCTGGAGATAATGACGTTGTCCTGTAAATAAACCTGCAGGAGGATCATAGTAACTTTATCTGGCATTGATCACTGAGCAAGGATGGATAACGTTACCGCCAGTGGTTATAGGATACATGTGTTTGTTAGCTGGCTATGTTATTCTAAATGCTTGTCTTCCTATGTCATCACTTCCTGTACGTCATCACTTCCTGTACGTCATCACTTCCTGTATCCTTGTTTTGGGCCAGCCCCTTTTACACCTTTTGTTTAGTCAATAAAGGACAGACACTGGGCAGGGAGGGGGAGGAGATGCTCAGCAGAATTCAATCAAGATGGTAGCACCTGGGTCTGTCTCTGACTGCAGCTGAGGGAAGATGGAGTTACCTTTTTCCTTACACAAACTTTGATGCGAGCTGATTACACTATTAATTTGTCTACAACACATTATTACAGATTTCTATTTCAGATGGCGAGCTAGGTGGATTCAACACCTGCACAGCAGGTAAAAGGGAGGGAATAGTAAACTGGAGTTTTGTCTTCTGCGTCAGAGGAAATTTCTGCTTGTTAAAAGAACATTTTTCGCTCTATTTGTGTAAGGAAAAGGCAAGAGTTTTTCCATTGTATAGATTTGGTGGATCTGTGTTGATTGTATGGAGGTTGTATGATGCGATTGTCTGCTGTATAGTACAGGGAATTGTATTTTTTTGTAACTTCCTAACTTTTATGTTACTGTGATTTTGTAAGAGGCAATTTTATAGAGGTTTATAGAGGCAGCAATTGGTTTTAGTGTGTGTACGACCGTGGGCTTGTCGGCCATCTTTATGACCGTGGGCTTGTCGGCCATCTTTATGACCGTGGGCTTGTCGGCCATCTTTATGACCGTGGGCTTGTCGGCCATCTTTATGACCGTGGGCTTGTCGGCCATCTTTATGACCGTGGGCTTGTCGGCCATCTTTATGACCGTGGGCTTGTCGGCCATCTTTATGACCGTGGGCTTGTCGGCCATCTTTATGACCGTGGGCTTGTCGGCCATCTTAGTTAGTTTGCTATGGAAAGCGAGTTGATTGTTTTTGCCTGAAATGTTAGTTTTGTCGAATAGTTATCTTGTGTTTTTGTAACCTATGTACAGTTTGATTCTGTTTTGGTTGAGTGTTCGGTTATAGTATAGCGCAGTGACCCGTCTGATACAGGAATCATTGTGTGACCATTAGTGGCAGTTTAGTGGTGAAGTCATCCTATAGTTGATGGTTCTGCTGAATGTCTGTATATCTGTGGCTGTTACACTGAATTGTAGACTTGTTTGGCATAATTAATACAGGTACTACAGTGTAGAAAGGTTCTGTGCCAAAAGTATTGGGACAACCCCTAGAGATCGGCGCTAGTGTGTTGTATTTTTGTAGCAACCATTGTGGTGTTTTTTGTGCAATGGAAAGTATTTTTAAAGAAGTAGCAAAGTTGAAGGACACGGCAGCCATTCTTCAGGCTATGCAGGGATCTACTGACCCATGGCTGCAGGCCCAGAATTGTGTAGCAAACCTGATCGGTACCAAAAAATGGCGCAAAAGGAAAGGCAAGTATGCTCTGATGTTTGCTGCTGGGTGGATAGCGGATGAATATCAGGAGTCTTGTAGGCTGAAGCTGAGTTTGGGAGGAGAAGTGGAAGATTTAAAAGTGGAAATTGTTAAATTGAGAACTCTTGTCCAGCAGGCAGCTGAAGCTAGCCCTGAGTATGAGTGTACTGTGAGGTGTAATACTGTGCTGTGCAAGGAGAATGAATGGTTATCTGAAAGCCTGATGCCTGCACAGGCAGCTGAAGCTAGCCCTAAATATGAATGTACTGTGAGGTGTAATACTGCGCTGTGCAGGGAGAATGAATGGGTATCTGAAAGCCTGACGCCTGCACAGGCAGCTGAAGCTAGCCCTGAGTATGAATGTACTGTGAGGTGTAATACTGCGCTGTGCAAGGAGAATGAATGGTTATCTGAAAGCCTGATGCCTGCACAGGCAGCTGAAGCTAGCCCTAAATATGAATGTACTGTGAGGTGTAATACTGCGCTGTGCAGGGAGAATGAATGGGTATCTGAAAGCCTGACGCCTGCACAGGCAGCTGAAGCTAGCCCTGAGTATGAATGTACTGTGAGGTGTAATACTGAGCTGCGCAGGGAGAATGAATGGTTATCTGAAAGCCTGACGCCTGCACAGGCAGCTGAAGCTAGCCCTGAGTATGAATGTACTGTGAGGTGTAATACTGAGCTGTGCAAGGAGAATGAAGGTTTATCTGAAAGCCTGATGCATGCACTGGGTGCTGTAAGGGAATTGCCAGAGTCAGTGAAACAACCGTTAGAGAGTAATGTGTCTGGGGTTAGAGGCAATGTATGGGCTGTAAGCATGGAGAAGCCTGAGGACTGTGGGTCGCATGGTGGAACCGACTCAGGGATGGAGATGGACAATGTGTCTGGGGTTAGAGGCAATGTATGGGCTGTAAGCATGGAGAAGTCTGAGGACTGTGGGTCACATGGTGGATCTGACTCAGGGATGGAGATGGACAATGTGTCTGGGATTAGAGGCAATGTATGGGCTGTAAGCATGGAGAAGTCTGAGGACTGTGGGTCACATGGTGGATCTGACTCAGGGATGGAGATGGACAATGTGTCTGGGATTAGAGGCAATGTATGGGCTGTAAGCAGAGAGAAGTCTGAGGACTGTGGGTCACATGGTGGATCTGACTCAGGGATGGAGATGGACAATGTGTCTGGGGTTAGAGGCAATGTATGGGCTGTAAGCATGGAGAAGTCTGAGGACTGTGGGTCACATGGTGGATCTGACTCAGGGATGGAGATGGACAATGTGTCTGGGGTTAGAGGCAATGTATGGGCTGTAAGCATGGAGAAGTCTGAGGACTGTGGGTCACATGGTGGATCTGACTCAGGGATGGAGATGGACAATGTGTCTGGGGTTAGAGGCAATGTATGGGCTGTAAGCATGGAGAGGTCTGAGGACTGTGGGTCACATGGTGGATCTGACTCAGGGATGGAGATGGACAATGTGTCTGGGGTTAGAGGCAATGTATGGGCTGTAAGTATGGAGAAGTCTGAGGACTGTGGGTCACATGGTGGAACCGACTCAGGGATGGAGATGGACAATGTGTCTGACCCTGGAGTTGGGAGTGTTAACACAAGGCGAGAAGATTCCTCAGATGAGTCCGTGGTAAGTGGACTCAATGCAGATAGTAGTGTGGCTAGGATGGTTAATGTTGTGCGCCAAGTCAAATCGCCTTGTGCAGGGAGGTGAGCTATCCGTTGTTTCGCATGCAGGGAATACGGGCACATTGCACGATATGGCAACAGACACAGGTTTGTTAAGTACCCCAGAACCACACCTAGAAGTGAGGGGGCTTATTCAGCAAGGTGGGGTAATGGTCTCAGACATGGAACCCAGGGACAGCCAAGGTCATTGATCAATGAAGCAGATTTTAAATCACAATATGAACGGTTAAAATGTGAAAATGTGAAGCTCAGAGAGGAAAGAGATCGGTTCCTGGAATTCAGTAAGGGGTACATTGAGGGCTATGTAAACCATTTTAACTCTTAAGACCTCATTTGAATAGAATCCCTCCCTAGGAAAAACTGGTTTTGGGACCTTGTGATGTTAAGTCCTGCTTCTCTGGTCAAATGAATCTGAAGCGGTTTGGGGCTGGGGGCAAATTAACATCTCAATGACTGGGTGGGTAGGATTTCTCCTGTACGGTTTCAGGGGAACCCTCCGGGGCATGGATTTGTTAATTCAGTCCTATACAATTGTGTGTGTTCCTGAGGGCTTAGGTTTTGTATGTGTTTTGGGTTAAGGTAAAATTAACTTTTTACTGAAGCTCAATGTAGGTAATCAAGTGTTTTTTCCTTTTTTATTTTTCTTAAATCGTTTTTATTATTCAAATAAAAGTAACATATTATAAGACAGTTTGTGTCCACAATTTTCCTTTAACCCCCCCCACCTAGTTGTACAAAAAATGGCACAAGAGAGATCTACAGGAGTACGCCCGCTCATCCGGATTACGCAGCCTCCATACATCAAATATACCAGTTTCCATATTCTTTAGAGCCACACTCCCCGGTGATCCACTGGCTCCTTCTACCCGACATCTATCTAAGGAGTCCCCCACTAGCAGCCACGGCAGTCCAGGGAAGTCCGCCACAAAGGTCATAATATCCCGTATCAGGGGGGGAAGTAAACGGTGGAGGCACATACACCGACACCAATACCACCCGGATCCCATCAATCTTGCACACAACACATACATACCTGCCCTCAGCGTCCACACATTGCCGAAGGAGTGCATATCTTATACTTTTATGTACAATCACACTTACACCCCTGGAGTGAGAGGAATGGATAGCACGTACCACATGTCCCAGACAGTTCTTGTTCAGCCACTGCACATTATCATTGGACAAATGCGTTTCCTGTAAGCAACAAATAGCCGGCTGAAACCGTCCCAAGTATGGAAATATACACTGTCGTTTCCGTGCATCAGCCATTCCCCTCCCATTCCAGCTCAACACGTTAATCACCTGTGTCATGATGAAAGATTACGGCATATCTGACACTCGCACCCCATACACATATCGCCCTCTCGTAGATCGCGCCCCTCTCCGATCTCAGACCCATCCCCCTCCCCGTTACTCAGTATACTGTGAACACATTCCCCAACATCCAACTCTAAAACAGGGCAATCTGTAAGCACCATGCCCAATGCTGAACAGTAATCATCGCCGATTTCAATACTCTCCCTCAGGTAGAGAATCCTCTCCACAACTGGGAAATACACTACAATCCCCCAACTTTCTACTCCTGCATCAGGTTCTACCATACGGTAGCAACACTCAATACCCTTTTAAACTGGTGTAACGCCAACGTGACATTAGGGTGCATAAAGTGAACACAAATTACTAACTATTTCTTCAAGTGTCCAGGGCTCCACTTCTCAGTTGTCGCTCGTGGACGTCCAGCCACTGTGCCGCTTCATCAGGATCCTCAAAGAATCTGGTGGATCCCAATGCCACCACTCGCAGTTTAGCCGGAAACAACATGGCATATGGAACCTGTAGCGCTCTAAGCCTCTTCTTAATATCAATGAATCTGCTCCTCCTCCGCCGCACCTCATTGGAATAATCCAGAAAAATGGACACTCTGACCCCATTCAGGACCATCTCATCATTGTCCCTTGACTGTCGCAGGATAGTGTCCCGATCTTTAAAGTGCAAAATCTTTGCCAAAATGGGGCAAGGAGGCCTGCCTGGCGGGAGAGGCCGCGTAGGGACTCTGTGCGCCCTCTCAACCGCGTACAGGGAAGATAGGCCCTTCTCATGGAATAACTGGTGCAACCATTTCTCCACAAATTCTGTAGCATTGGCTCCTCCCGTTTTTTCTGGCATTCCAACAATTCGCAGGTTATTTCTCCGCGATCTGTTTTCCAGGTCATCCGCTTTGGCATATAAGGCAGCTATATCTTTCCCATTCGTTTTAGACGCCATCTGCAAAGGCTGAATAACGTCTTCCAATGAAGACACCCTCTTTTCCAGTGCAGAGGTGCGCTCAGAAATTTTGTGCAGGTCATGCCTGATTATACACACGTCCGATCTCAGGCTGCCAACTTGTACTGTGAGTACTTTCAGGGTACTGTTACAACTTGCCACGGCAGCCAATATATCTTTCAAGGTGGGCTCCCTTGCAGAATCGGCCCCAGGGCCTACTGTAGCTTTTGCAGGGCCTGCAGAAACCGGATCGTCGCCATCCATGGAACCGTCCTCCTGATCAGAGGAGGTAGGTATATCAGTCCCTTTATCGCTAGCCCAATCGCCCACACTTCCATCAAGTCTGGCATACTTGCTAAGTTTAGCTGCCGCGCTTTGGCTCACCATCTCCTGCAGCGCCGACACCGCACCACCTTCGGCGCCATCTTGGCCCATCTCCAGGTGGTCTTGTTTGACCGATTTGCTAGATTTCCTCAGCATTTCAAGGTTCCCAAATTCGTCACAGCAGTCACCGGACACCTTCCTCTCACCCGGTAATACAATTTCAAGCAGTTTGAGTGTGCTACCAATATAGCTGAACAGGATACTAGCAGGAGCAGCGAGCGGTGCGTCTTACTCCATGCACTCACAGGCCATGCCCCAATCTTTTTATTAGTTATTTTTGTTTGGGTATTTCTTTGATTAATTTACATTGACATTTTTCTGCAGTTCTTTATTCAATCTTAACATACTTTTTTCCTTCTATTTCTCTTTTCCAAGTGACGGTTCTCCACTCCAGGACTCTTCTCTCTTTAACAACCAGAGGTTAACCCCGTATTTATTTTAATTTTATCAGCAGGAGATTGACTGGAGGAGCCACATTGAGCTGGAGTAAAGCGGGTCTCAATTATTGGCTTGTCGTGCTGGCCGAACGCAGGCGTAGCTCAGCTGTGTGTATAGCCCTTTAGGAGGCATACTGGGAATCCAGCAAAAGGAGCTTTGGCTTAAATGCCCTGTGGGAGTAGAAATAGCATTGAGAGTAGCAATAGGCCGCCCTCAGTGCAGGAGATTTCTAGCGGTCCGACATAGGCTGTGTAAAAGTCGGGGTCGGGAAGACGTACCGTAAGAATGAGCCGGGTGGTACCCTCCATGTACGGTCAAAAGCGTGTCCCTGGACACAGGCAACACTGGTAAGGCTTGGTTAACCAAGGATGGGTTGTGGTAGATCCATTTTCGGGGGGAAAACATAGTTCCCCTCGTGGGGTCAGACGGCTGCTCAGTACATGAGATCTAGTTATGGGGTGAAGGCCACAAAGCCCCTTAAAGAATGGAGTAGGTGGTCCAAGGGAACTAATTGGAGTATCCCTCTGGATGTTAGGTAGCGCAATTGTGGCTGCAAAAGTCAATCATGGTAATTAAGCAGGGCGTACAGAACCCAGTTTTAATCCGGAAGAACCGAGTGATGTACGGCCTGGCCTGAGGGGTAAACTGAGTTTAGGGATCCGATGCAGGAAGAAGAGGAGGCGCTATCTGGGCTGACTTTGCTGAAACAGGCCGGATCCACTAAACCCGGCCTACTGAAATAACCAGTACCCGAGGTAAGTGAGTCCCCAACTGTGACTTCCACCTCCACTACTGACAGGGTCGCTTTTCTCTATCTCTCTCTCATCCCTCCCTCATCTCTCCATCTAACCTTGAGACGATGCACCATGTTTAATCCAGCTTCTCTTCGTCCTGGTTTTAAGGACGATGAGAAGGGGGGAAAGTGGTGCAGAAAACAATGATCTTCAAACTTTTTACTTTCAAATGTCAATCACAACTGCCTTTTCTTTGCTGGTACTTGGGTCAGATTTTTCAAAGGAGGTAAAAATCACGGCCGATCCATGGCCTGAATGTTCCGCTGTAACCCTTTTATTCCATCAGGTATGCCCACAGGCAGCCCCACGGGTTATCACCCGATGTCCACCACCGGGTTCGGGAGTTCTCCCGAACCCAGACTTAATAACCAGTGTTAATTTTTAGTCTACCAGGTGATTGGGTCGTGCTAAAGAAACATCCGAGGACGGCACTAGAGCCGAGATATCTTGGGCCATTCCAGGTGCGGTTGATGACGACAACCTCTCTGAAGTTCGAGGGACGAGACAACTGGATCCACACGGGTCACTGCAAGAAGCTGCTCAACTACATCAAAGAATGAAGAGTATCACTTTTGTTTAGTTTAATGTTTGTTGATAGCACTGGTTTTACATTCCTATAGGGTAATATCAGCTATAGGTTTAATTATAGCTCTGGCTCCTGCTCCTCGCTTGTTAATCCTGTATGGGTGTCCGGGCAGCTAGGCGGCATGTAGATGTGGTAAAGGGCATAAGTTTGTGGGATCCTCCAGTTGGGAGGAAGGTATAATGGACAACCTTACTAATGAAGCCCCCGATCTCTTTAATAACACCCATAGACCAGATTATATCTGCTGGAAAGAAGGGTGTGATGTTCAGACTCAGGGAGCGATCCCTCAGTATATTCAGTTATTACTGGAAGCCCGTGACCGTCATAAGTTCTTGTGTGGAGTTGACGGGTCCATACTATTTCCTATGCGGGTTAGCCACTTATAAGGTAATTCACCCTAATGCCAGAGGTGTGTCCTGGTGAAGCTTGTCCCTGCATCTTACTTTGCAGCCGATTGGGAGAAACTGATGGTGTGGAAGGAGGTAAGAAGGGCAGGGAAAGCTGGAAGGGATTTGTTTTGTGGCTGGATGGGATGGGGAGTTGGACTTATGAAGTGATTGAACAATTCCTTGTCCATAGTGGATGAGATGTTCAATGAAACCGTTGAGGCAGTGAGAGAGATCACCGAGAATCATCAGTAAAGCGTCCAGAGGAGGGTTTCTGTGAATTAGATGACTTATGCCTTGCTAGCAGACACCATTGACAAGGGTCAGGCCCATACTGACAGGAGCAGGTCAGAGGCAGAGCTATGACTAGTGAGGGTTGGAATCCTTTTTAAAGCTTTGGGAGGTCTTGGGGCTCACTGGTTTTCCATTGGATCCCGGCGAAAGGAAATAGGACATGTACTTATGTTTTTTTGTTTCCATTCCTTCTATACGCCTGAGTGAGATGTTCCTAATGTCTAATCCTGAACAGACAAGATACCCTGAAGACCAAGGACCAGATGCAGAGGATTCCAAACCAGCCGGCGACCAGCGCGAAACACCACCTCCTGAGTCAGCTCTCAAAGAAAAGAATCTCTGAGTCAAGAGTTGTTTTTAGCTACGTGTCAGGATTGACTGTTTTCCATCATCTGTTTTGTTTTATGGATTCAGGACTTTTCGTAGACAAGACAGTTTTTTTCCCAAAGAAGAAGATCGAGATTCGTCAAGGGACACTGGGGAGCATATGACAAAGAGGAGGGACTATTGTGGAAATTTTATTAGGATGTGTATTTGATATATTGTGTATTGTCATCATGTCTCTCAGTGTCAGGGTAAACCATTGGAGTGGATATCTTCCCGTGTATGTCCTGTCACAGCTGCTGGGCGCAGGGGTCTCCATCGGCGAATGGTCCATGTGCGAAGCACTGGGCTGTGGGGAGACTGATGTGTTCAGCAGAGCAGTGTTTTGTTGGCTCATGTATTGCTGCCGGCTAGGGCCCCCGCGCAAGACGCGGATTTATTGGCTTGGCGTGGATGCATTTGTTAAGAGAACAATATAAAACAAAAGGAACGTGCGTTTGTTGTCTCTAGTGCGCCTGATCAGCCTCTGGAGATAATGACACTGTCCTGTAAATAAACCTGCATGTGGATCATAGTAACTTTATCTGGCATTGATCACTGAGCAAGGATGGATGAAGTTCACTCCAGTGGTAATGTTAGATTATTGTATACATGTGTTTGTTAGCTGGCTATGTTATTCTAAATGCTTGTCTTCCTATGTCATCACTTCCTGTATGTCATCACTTCCTGTATGTCATCACTTCCTGTATGTCATCACTTCCTGTATCCTTGTCTTGGGCCAGCCCCTTTTACACCTTTTGTTTAGTCAATAAAGGCAGACTGGGCAAGGAGGAGGGAGGAGATGCTCAGCAGAATTCAATCAAGATGGTAACAAGTGGGTCTGTCTCTGACTGCAGATGATAAGAATGGATTTACCTTTTTCCTTACACAAACTTTGATGCGAGCTGATTAAACTATTAATTTTTCTACAACAGATTATTACAGATTTCTATTTCACCCTTAAACTAAATACTTTGGTGAAGCACCTTTTGATATTTTTCCAGCGCTCAGTCTTTTTGGGTATGAGTCTATCACCATGGCACATTTTGACTATTCTTTTCCAAAACCCTCCAAATCTGTCAGACTGCGAAGGCATCTCCTGGGCAAAGCCCTCTTCAGATCACCGCACTGATTTTCAATCGGATTCAGGTCTCAGGCTCTGCCTGGGCCATTCCAAAACGTTAATCTTCTTCTGGTGAAGCCATTCCTTTGTTGATTTGGATGTATGCTTTGGGTCGTTGTCATGCTGAAAGATGAAGTTCCTCTTCTTGTTCAGCTTTCTAGCAATATTGCCCGGTATTTGGACCTGTTCATAATTCCCTCTAGCTTAACTAAGGCCCCAGTTCCAGCTGAAGAAGAGCAGCCCCTTGGCAGGATGTTGCCACCACCATGCTTCACTGTGGGGATGGGGTTCTTTTGGTGATGTGCAGTGTTTTCGCCCCAAACATATCTTTTGGAATTATGGCCAAAAAGTTCCACCTTGGTTTCATCAGACTATAACACCTTTTCCCACATTGTTCTGGGAGACTTCAGATGTGTTTTTGCAAAATGTAGCCTGGCTTGGATGTTTTTCTTGGTAAGAAAAGGCTTTCGTCTTGCCACTCCACCCCATAGCCCAGACATATGAAGAATACAAGAGGTTGTTGTCACATGGACCACACAGCCAGGACTTTCCAGATATTCCTGCAGCTCCTTTAATGTTGCTGTAGGCCTCTTGGTCGCATCCCAGACCAGTTTTCTTCTCGTCTTTTCATCAGTTTTGGAGGGACGTCCAGTTCTTGGTGATGTCACTGTTGGGCCATATTTCCTCCACTTGATGATGACGGTCTTCACCGTGTTCCATGGTAGATCTAATGCCTTGGAAATTCTTTTGTCCCTTCTCCTGACTGATACCTTCTAACAATGAGGTCCTTCTGATGCTTTGGAAGCTCTCGGTGGACCATGGCTTTTGCTGTGGGAATGCGACTAAGAACATTTCAGGAAAGACCAACTAGAGCAGCTGAACGTTATTTGGGGTTAATCAGAGGCACTTTACATGATGGCTCCTATTTAACAGGATTCTGAATGTGATTGCTTAATTCTGAACACAGCTCCATCCCCAGTTATAAGAGGCTGTGGACACTTATGCAACCACATTGTTTTAGTTTTGTTTTCTTCCCTCCACCTAAAAGATTTCAGTTTGTTTTTTCAATTTAGTTGTACAGTTTATAGGTCACATTAAAAGGTGGAAAAAGTTCTGAAATGATTTATCTTTGTCTCATTTTTTTTACATCACAAAAACCTGAAATTTTAACAGGGATGTGTAGACTTTTTATATCCACTGTATCTCCATCCCATTGTAGTGAATGGGTCCTCATGAGATCTGTAAATTGCAGGACGTGTCAGAAAGAAAAAGTACGGTCATGTCAAAAAGGGCCTAAATGTGCCTCTGAGTTCATGTGATCACCATAGACACTCCGTGCAGAGGGACATCCTGTTAGCGCCATTCCTTACCATTTCCTCTGTCTAGGAGGTTTTGGCACCAAATGAATTCTATTTAGAATCAATCGTTGTTACAGAGGGGTCTCCTTTCCACAATAGACCTCTAGGTCTAGATTCATTCTTGTCATTTTCATTCCAAAGATCACCTAAGAGGGGTTCAGAGGGGACAGATGGAGAAGAGAAAGTTCTAAGTGTTCAGGCTCTCCAAGCTCTAGAAAGTAGACATTTGGTACAGGAAAACATCAAATTTAGGACCCCAGGCTTCTGGTGGGAGCGAGATTACAGATGGTACAAAGATCATGTCCGACACCTGGATATAATATTGTACCCAGGTCACTCCCTCAGGTTAAAGACATTGCCCCCAAGGAAAATAAAAGTCAACCCTTCACAAAGCCTCATATGGTGGTGGTTTCAGGACACCACAGAAGAATCTTCTCCTCTTTCACAGGAAATTTTCATGCACTGTATGCAATGCCAAAGCCACAGGTAAGATGAAGGCTAGATCTGACGTGTCTAAACCAATACCCTCTCAGAAGAAATTCATGATGTGAACTTCTGTTCTGTCATCAACATTCACCAGCAAGATGATTTTATGGCCAAGATCTTATACAGTGCTGTCCATAATTATTCATACCCCTGGCAAATTTTGACTTAGTTACTTTTATGCAACCAGCAAGTAATTTTTTTTACGGAAAATGACATAGGTGTCTCCTAAAAGATAATAAGACTATGTACAAGAGGCATTATTGTGGGAAAAAAACATTTCTCAGCTTTTATTTACATTTGAGCAAAAAATACAAGATGTTCCGGACTGTGGAAAATCTCAGAGGACCTGGTCGGAAGCCAAAAGTGACACCTGTGCTGCCAGGAGGATAGAGAGGTGAAAAAGAATCCAAGGATCACCACCAAGGCCATCCTGGTGAATCTGGGCTCTGCTGGTGGCAATGTCTCAAGGCAGACAATCCAACAGACACTGCACATTGCAGACCAAGGAGGACGCCACTTCTCCAGATAAGGCACACAAAAGCTCGCTTGGCCTTTGCAAAAGCTCATCTGGACAAAGAAGAAGACTTCTGGTCTTCTGTGTTATGGTCAGATGAAACAAAAATTGAATTGCTTGGTCACAATGATGTTTCCTTCATTTGGCATAAAAAAGGAGAAGCCTTCAACCCAAAGAACACCATCCCCACTGTCAAACATGGTGGAGGGAACCTAATGCTTTGGGGGTGTTTTTCAGGCAATGGACCAGAGAACCTAATCACAGTAAATGGCACCATGAAAAAAGAATCTAGACCTAGAGGTCTATTGTGGAAAGGAGACCCCCTGTGAGTTTGGGCCCCAAAGCAGCAGCCTCCCCTATAGCTATGCCCCTGTCAGGACCGCTAGGAGAATTCTAGGGAATCTGACCTCTTTAACAGAAGCAGTAACATGGGCATTAGTGCACGTTGCAAACCAGCATCGTTTCAGGAAGAAACCAATGTTTATCAAGTCTGGTTCGTCTGCTGATCAAGCCAGAAACCCGGGAAGACCCGTCTTGATGGCTTTGTCCGAGAAATACGGAACAAATCAGATTTTTCTAGCCATTCCATCATCTCTGGTCAGGAAGTAGACTTCCACATTCTTTGAGTTCAGGGGAGGAGGTCTCCTCAGGAGATGGATCTGTGATGCAATATCAGAGACCTGGGAGCAATATACAGTCAGGTCCATAAATATTGGGACATGGACACAATTCTAACATTTTTGGCTCTATACACCACCACAATGGATTTGAAGTGAAGCGAACAAGATGTGCTTTACCTGCAGACTGTCAGCTGTAATTTGAGGTATTTACATCCAAATCAGGTGAACGGTGCAGGAATTACCGCAGTTACATCTGTGCCTCCCACTTGTTAAGGGACCAGAAGTAATGGGACAGAATAATAATCATAAATCAAACTGTCACTTTTTAATACTTTGTTGCAAATCCTTTGCAGTCAGTTACATCCTGAAGTCTGGAACGCATAGACATCACCAGACGCTGGTCTCATCCCTGGTGACGCTCTGCCCGGCCTCTACTGCAACTGTCTTCAGCTCCTGCTTGTTCTTGGGACATTTTCCCTTCAGTTTTGTCTTCAGCAGGTGAAATGCTCAATCGGATTCAGGTCCGGGGATTGACTCGGCCATTGCAGAACATTCCACTGCTTTCCCTTAAACTCTTTGGTTGCTTTTGCAGTATGCTTTGGGTTATTGTCCATCTGCACTGTGAAGCGCCGTCCATTGAGTTCTGAAGTATTTGGCTGAATATGAGGAGATATTGCCCGAAACCCTTCAGAATTCATCCTGCTGCTTTTGTCAGCAGTCACATCATCAATAACTACCAGAGAATCAGTTCCATTGGCAGCCATACATGCCCACGCCATGACACTACCACCACCATGCTTCACTGATGAGGTGGTATGCTTAGGATCATGAGCAGTTCCTTTCCTTCTCCATACTCTTCTCTTCCCATCACTCTGGTACACGTTGATCTTTGTCTCATCTGTCCATAAGATGTTGTTCCAGAACTGTGAAGGCTTTTTTAGATGTCGTTTGGCAAACTCTAATCTGGCCTTCCTGTTTGAGGCTCACCAATGGTTTGCATCTTGTGGTGAACCCTTTGTATTCACTCTGGTGAAGTCTTCTCCTGATGGTTGACTTTGACACACATACACCTACCTCCTGGAGAGTGTTCTTAATCTGGCCAACTGTTGTGAAGGGGGTTTTCTTCACCAGGGAAAGAATTCTTCGCTCATTCACCACAGTTGTTTTCCGTGGTCTTCCGGGTCTCTTGGTGTTGCCGAGCTCACCGGTGCGTTCCTTCTTTTTAAGAATGTTCCAGACAGTTGTTTTGGCCACGCCTGATGTTTTTGCCATCTCTCTGATGGGTTTGTTGTCTTTCTTCAGCCTAATGATGGCTTCACTGATAGTGACCGCTCTTTGGATCTCATCTTGAGAGTTGACAGCAACAGATTCCAAATGCAGATAGCAGACTGGAGATGACCTCTGGACCTTGTATCTGCTCATTGTAACTGGGATAATGAGGGAATAACACACACCGGCCATGGAACAGCCGAGAAGACAATTGTCCCATTACTTCTGGTCCCTAACAAGTGGGAGGCACAGATGCAAACTGTTGTAATTCCTGCATCGTTCACCTGATTTGGATGTAAATACCTCAAATTACAGCCGACAGTCTGCAGGTAAATCACATCTCGTTTGTTTCATTTCAAATCCATTGTGGGGGGTATATAGAGCCAAAAATGTTAGAATTGTGTCGATGTTCCAATATTTATGGACATGACTGTATCTAGCTCTTTATTTAGGGCAGGCTCAAGAATCAGTCAGTGGTGGAGCAAACAGACAATATCTCCACCATGTGCTACATCAACAATGGGCACAGGACTCGCTCTAATCCACAGAACAGTCAACACAGTCAAATTATGACTTGGGCAGTATAATGTCCAACCGTAGACAGCCATCCACATTCGGGGTACTCTGAATGTTCAGGAGGATCTGTTAAACAGGTCACAGTATTTTTAACAGATGTACCCCGATTTAGATGTAATGGTGACAGCCTCCAATACAAAGCTCAAGAAGTTCTACTTCCTGAATCCTGCGGATCCACCAGAAAGAATAGATGGCCTGTCTTTCAGTTGGGAAGGAATTTTTCATCCAATTTTTATGCATTTCCTCTCATATCCCGAGTGCTCAGGAAAATAAGACAAGAGTCTCGGCCATAGTGCTGATCTGGCCAGGAGGGCATGATCCCTCACTGGTTACAACTTTCCAAAGGAAATTATTGGACAAACAGTCTGGCTGAATCTTCTGGTTCAAGCAGGCCTACAGCATCCAAGCTGGAGAGGTTTCAGCTTACAGCCTGCAATCTGACGGTTCAGGACTGAAGAAGGGCTTGTAAGGCTCCATTCACACGTCCGCAAAATGGGTCCGCATCCTTTCCGCAATTTTGCGGAAAGGGTGCGGACCCATTCATTCTCTATGGGGACAGAATGTGCTGTCCGCATCCACATTTGCGGATCCGCACTTCCGCATCCGTGCTTCCGTTTCCGCAAAAAAATAGAACATGTCCTATTCTTGTCCGCAATTGCGGACAAGAACAGGCATATTCTATTATGTCGGCAATGTGCGGTCCGCAAAATGCGGAAAGCACATTGCCGCTTTCCGTGTTTTGCGGATCCGTGTCTCCGTGTATCCGCAAAACACATTGCGGACGTGTGAATACAGCCTAAGATGTGGTGGAGGAAACTTTGCAAAACCCTGATCTTTCGGAGGCCTTACATATTTTTACAGGAAGGTTTCCAGTTTGGGGTAAAACCGGACACTGTAAGCGTGCAGTTCACGGCTGCCACTGCTCACATAGATGGAGCTTTTGTGCATTCAGGCATTTTTATACAGTCTTTATTCAATTTAAATTAAATCGGTTTGGCCTCCTATTCCAGCCTGGGATCGGAATCAGGCTCTGCTCCTCAAGACCCTGGTTCAATCTCCATCTCAGCCTCTAACAGAAGCACCACTAAGGTTGGTATCTTGGAAGATTTATTTCTGGTGGCAATTGCATCAGCCAAGGTGTCAGACTTTGTAAGCTCTATCATGTATCTGAAAGTACATCAAGAGGACTTGGTTTAAGGCTGGGTTCAGACCTGAGCGAGGACAGGCAAGAACCAATGATTCCCTATGGGAATGGTTCTCACCTGAGCGTTTTACAGCGCGTACAATCGTGCTGTAAAACGCTCGACGCCCCAAGAAGTACATGAGTTTCTTTGGGGCGTCTTGTCGCGCGTTCCCGTACATAGACTTCAGCGGGAACGCGAGACAATGGGTGTTCGCTTGTCTCTGTATGCGTGATTGCAAACGCCCGTACAATCGCGCATACAGAGCGCTCCATCGCGAACGCTCAGGTCTGAACCCAGCGTTAAGGTTGATGCCCTATAACCTACCAAAAGGTCTAATCTGACATGAATGAAAGTTAAAGGGAACCTGTCAACAACTTTATGTGGCCCATACTAACGGCACCATAAAGAGGCAAGCGAGTTGATTTCAGTGGTCGGTCATTTAAAAGTAAGTGGTTGCCGAGAACCAAGATCACAATCATTGCAGACTGGGCCCGGAGAAGAGACCCGGCCACCTGAGAAGAGTCCTGGTTATTCATGAATTCCTGCTCTTCTGCTGATGACTGACCGGCTTCTACCTCGTACTGCCGATCATCAGCAGGAGATTATAATAACCGGGACTCTTCTCAAGGCCGAGGGGACTCTTCTCAAGGCCGAGGGGACTCTTCTCAAGGCCGAGGGGACTCTTCTCAAGGCCGAGGGGACTCTTCTCAAGGCCGAGGGGACTCTTCTCAAGGCCGAGGGGACTCTTCTCAAGGCCTGGGCTGTTACTTAAGATGCTGGTTCTCGGCCACCACTTTTAGCTGATTTTTTTTTTTAGTGTTTCCATATTCTGAAAGCCATAGTTCATTTCTTATGTAGGGGTTCATTTTTTTTCGGCATGAGATGACTGTTTAATTGGTACTATTTTAGGGTGCATATGACTTTGATCACTTGATATTAAACTTTTTGTGATGTAAGGTAACCAAAAATTGATTTTTTTGACACTTAAAATGTTTTTTTTTTTAAACAGTGTTCACCTGAGGGGTTAGAGCATGTGATATTTTTATACAGCAGGTTGTTACGGACGCGGCAATACTTTCACACCTGCGTTAGGTGCAGATCCGTCTGGTATCTGCACAGACGGATCCGCACCTATAATGCAAATGCTTGTAACCGTTCAGAACGGATCCGTTTGCATTACCATTTTGTTCATGATAATGCAAACGGATATGTTTTGACTTACACTGAAAGTCAATGGGGACAGAGTGAAAACAGATCCGTCCCCGTTGACTTACAATGTAAGTCAGGACGGATCCGTTTGGCTCCGCATCGTCAGGCGGACATCAAAACGCTGCAAGCAGCCTCCACAGCGGAATGGAGGCTGAACGGAGGCAAACTGATGCATTCTGAACGGATCCTTATCCATCCAGAATGCATTGGGGCTGAACTGATCCGTTTTGGGCCGCTTGTGAGAGGAGCCCTGAAACGGATCTCACAAGCGGACCCAGAAATGCCAGTGTGAAAGTAGCCTTAGGTAGGATCTCATTTTTTGCAGGATAAGATGACGGTTTGATTGGTACTATATTGGGGTGCGTATGATTAGGTGACAAAAAAATGGCTTTTTTGACACAGTTTTTCATTTCATTTTTATATAGTGTTCACCTGAGGGGTTAGATCATGTGACATGTTAATAGGTATCGCCGTGTCTGTAACAGTTCTAATAGGTCTTCTTTCTAAAAAAATTTTAACTTTTAACACAATAAAAGATTTTTTTAAACCAAAAAAAAAAAAAAAATACATGTTTTATTGTCTCCCTATTCTGAGAGCCATAGTTTTTTTTATTTCTTTCCCGATTGTTTCATGTAGGGACTAATTTTTAGCGGGATAAGGGGACGGTTTGATTAGTGCTATTTTGGGGGCATATGCCTTTTGGATCGCTTGGTGTTGCATTTTTTGTGATGTAAGGGGACAAATGATTAGTTCGGGTTTTAACACAGTTTTGATGATTGTTTCAGCGCAGTTTTTTTTTAGTATTTTTTATACGGCGTTCAGGTGAGGGGGTGAATCCGGTGATATTTTTATAGAGACGGTCGTTACGGATGCAACAATGCCCAATATGTCTGGCTTTATTAATTTTTTTTCACAATTTTCTGTGTTTTATTTTGGGAAATTTATTTTAATTTTATCTTTTTTACTTGAAACTTTTTTTATTATGAAAAAAGCTTTATTTTTGTCCCACTATGGGACTTGAACTTCTGGGGTCTTATCCCCTCTGCAATGTATTACATCCTGTATGTCAGCCCAAGGGCTGGATCTCTCAGGCTTCCGTAGAAGGCAAGCCCCGATGCCTATGGAAGGCACCGGGCTTGCCTTCTCTGCCATCTGTGCACCCCGCATCTCTTGAATGGGTCCGCAATTCCGGAGATGCGGAACGGAGCCATGGAACGGAACACCGGAAGTACTACGGAGTGGTTCCGCACCGCAAAAAAATATGATATGGACATACCACAAACCCATTCAAGTTGAATGGGTCTGGCTCGCTGCACGGATGGTGCCCGTGCATTGGGGACCGCAATTGCAGTCTCCAAAGCACGGAACGGCCGCGAAACGTCCGTGTGCATGAGGCCTAAGTCTGCTTCTAGATCTCAAGTACGACAGTTACCAGGTGGGGTTACAGCACACTCAACTCCGTCCACTTAGTCGCTTGGGCAAGAAAAAAGAAAAAAAAAAAAAAAGGCATGGGATGAAATCTGCAGGGCTGCTACATGGTCTTCTCCATGCACCTTTACAAAACCATATGAGCTGGATGTATCTGCTGCTTGCGATTCAGCCTTTGACAGACTCATTAAGGCTGCGATCCCCCCCCCTCCCTTTAACACGGCTTTTCCGATCTCTCTGTGTGCGCTGCCTGAAGGACGATATGGAAAGGCTATACCTGCTTACCAAAATTTATGTACAGACATTCTCATCACTTGTATATCGCTGACATATTCCACAGCGCTGTACAGACATTCTCATCCCTTATATATCACTGACATATTCCACAGCGCTGTACAGACACATCACTTATATATCACTGACTTATTCCACAGCGCTGTACAGACCTTCTCATCACTTATATATCACTGACATATTCCACAGCGCTGTACAGACATTCTCATCACTTGTATATCGCTGACATATTCCACAGCGCTGTACAGACATTCTCATCACTTATACATCACTGACATATTCCACAGCGCTGTACAGACATTCTCATCACTTATATATCACTGACATATTCCACAGCGCTGTACAGACATTCTCATCACTTATATATCACTGACATATTCCACAGCGCTGTACAAGTGATGAGAATGTCTGTACAGCGCTGTGGAATATGTCAGTGATATATAAGTGATGAGAATGTCTGTACAGCGCTGTGGAATATGTCAGTGATATATAAGTGATGAGAATGTCTGTACAGCGCTGTGGAATATGTCAGTGATATATAAGTGATGAGAATGTCTGTACAGCGCTGTGGAATATGTCAGTGATATATAAGTGATGTGTCTGTACAGCGCTGTGGAATATGTCAGTGATATATAAGTGATGAGAATGTCTGTACAGCGCTGTGGAATATGTCAGTGATATATAAGTGATGAGAATGTCTGTACAGCGCTGTGGAATATGTCAGTGATATATAAGGGATGAGAATGTCTGTACAGGGATGTGGAATAAGTCAGTGATATATAAGTGATGTGTCTGTACAGCGCTGTGGAATATGTCAGTGATATATAAGGGATGAGAATGTCTGTACAGCGCTGTGGAATATGTCAGTGATATATAAGTGATGGGAATGTCTGTACAGCGCTGTGGAATATGTCAGTGATATATAAATGATGAGAATGTCTGTACTGCACTGTGGAATATGTCAGTGATATATAAGTGATGGGAAGGTCTGTACAGCGCTGTGGAATATGTCAGTGATATATAAGTGATGTGTCTGTACAGCGCTGTGGAATAGGTCAGTGATATATAAGTGATGTGTCTGTACAGCGCTGTGGAATATGTCAGTGATATATAAGTGATGAGAATGTCTGTACAGCGCTGTGGAATATGTCAGTGATGAGAATGTCTGGACAGCGCTGTGGAATATGTCAGTGATATATAAGTGATGAGAATGTCTGTACAGCGCTGTGGAATATGTCAGTGATATATAAGTGATGAGAATGTCTGTACAGCGCTGTGGAATATGTCAGTGATATATAAGTGATGAGAATGTCTGTACAGCGCTGTGGAATATGTCAGTGATATATAAGTGATGTGTCTGTACAGCGCTGTGGAATATGTCAGTGATATACAAGTGATGAGAATGTCTGTACAGCGCTGTGGAATATGTCAGTGATATATAAGTGATGGGAATGTCTGTACAGCGCTGTGGAATATGTCAGTGATATATAAGTGATGAGAATGTCTGTACAGCCCTGTGGAATATGTCAGTGATATATAAGTGATGAGAATGTCTGTACAGCGCTGTGGAATATGTCAGTGATATATAAGTGATGTGTCTGTACAGCGCTGTGGAATATGTCAGCGATATATAAGTGATGAGAATGTCTGTACAGCGCTGTGGAATATGTCAGTGATATATAAGTGATGTGTCTGTACAGCGCTGTGGAATATGTCAGTGATATATAAGTGATGTGTCTGTACAGAGCTGTAGAATATGTCAGTGATATATAAGTGATGTGTCTGTACAGCGCTGTGGAATATGTCAGTGATATATAAGTGATGAGAATGTCTGTACAGCGCTGTGGAATATGTCAGTGATATATAAGTGATGGGAATGTCTGTACAGCGCTGTGGAATATGTCAGTGATATATAAATGATGAGAATGTCTGTACTGCACTGTGGAATATGTCAGTGATATATAAGTGATGAGAAGGTCTGTACAGCGCTGTGGAATATGTCAGTGATATATAAGTGATGAGAATGTCTGTACAGCGCTGTGGAATATGTCAGTGATATATAAGGGATGAGAATGTCTGTACAGGGATGTGGAATAAGTCAGTGATATATAAGTGATGTGTCTGTACAGCGCTGTGGAATATGTCAGTGATATATAAGGGATGAGAATGTCTGTACAGCGCTGTGGAATATGTCAGTGATATATAAGTGATGGGAATGTCTGTACAGCGCTGTGGAATATGTCAGTGATATATAAATGATGAGAATGTCTGTACTGCACTGTGGAATATGTCAGTGATATATAAGTGATGAGAAGGTCTGTACAGCGCTGTGGAATATGTCAGTGATATATAAGTGATGAGTCTGTAAAGCGCTGAGGAATAGGTCAGTGATATATAAGTGATGATAATGTCTGTACAGCGCTGTGGAATATGTCAGTGATGAGAATGTCTGGACAGCGCTGTGGAATATGTCAGTGATATATAAGTGATGAGAATGTCTGTACAGCGCTGTGGAATATGTCAGTGATATATAAGTGATGAGAATGTCTGTACAGCGCTGTGGAATATGTCAGTGATATATAAGTGATGAGAATGTCTGTACTGCACTGTGGAATATGTCAGTGATATATAAGTGATGAGAAGGTCTGTACAGCGCTGTGGAATATGTCAGTGATATATAAGTGATGAGAATGTCTGTACAGCGCTGTGGAATATGTCAGTGATATATAAGGGATGAGAATGTCTGTACAGGGATGTGGAATAAGTCAGTGATATATAAGTGATGTGTCTGTACAGCGCTGTGGAATATGTCAGTGATATATAAGTGATGAGAATGTCTGTACAGCGCTGTGGAATATGTCAGTGATATATAAGTGATGGGAATGTCTGTACAGCGCTGTGGAATATGTCAGTGATATATAAGTGATGAGAATGTCTGTACTGCACTGTGGAATATGTCAGTGATATATAAGTGATGAGAAGGTCTGTACAGCGCTGTGGAATATGTCAGTGATATATAAGTGATGTGTCTGTACAGCGCTGTGGAATAGGTCAGTGATATATAAGTGATGAGAATGTCTGTACAGCGCTGTGGAATATGTCAGTGATGAGAATGTCTGGACAGCGCTGTGGAATATGTCAGTGATATATAAGTGATGAGAATGTCTGTACAGCGCTGTGGAATATGTCAGTGATATATAAGTGATGAGAATGTCTGTACAGCGCTGTGGAATATGTCAGTGATATACAGACGTGGACAAAATTGTTGGTACCCTTTGGTCAATGAAAGAAAAAGTCACAATGGTCACAGAAATAACTTTAATCTGACAAAAGTAATAATAAATTAAAATTCTATAAATGTTAACCAATGAAAGTCAGACATTGTTTTTCAACCATGCTTCAACAGAATTATGTAAAAAAATAAACTCATGAAACAGGCATGGACAAAAATGATGGTACCCCTAGAAAACACAGAACATAATGTGACCAAAGGGACATGTTAATTCAAGGTGTGTCCACTAATTAGCATCACAGGTGTCTACAACCTTGTAATCAGCCATTGGGCCTATATATATGGCTCCAGGTAATCACTGTGTTGTTTGGTGATATGGTGTGTACCACACTCGACATGGACCAGAGGAAGCAAAGGAAAGAGCTGTCTCAAGAGATCAGAAAGAAAATTATAGACAAGCATGTTAAAGGTAAAGGCTATAAGACCATCTCCAAGCAACTAGATGTTCCTGTGAGTACAGTTGCACATATTATTCATAAGTTTAAGATCCATGGGACTGTAGCCAACCTCCCTGGACGTGGCCGCAGGAGGAAAATTGATGACAAATCTAAGAGACGGATAATCCGAATGGTAACAAAAGAGCCTTGAAAGACTTCTAAAGAGATTCAAGGTGAACTTCATGCTCAAGGAACATCAGTGTCAGATCGCACCATCCGTCGTTGTTTGAGCCAAAGTGGACTACATGGGAGACGACCAAGGAGGACACCATTGTTGAAAACGAATCATAAAAAAGCAAGACTGGAATATGCCAAACTACATGTTGACAAGCCACAAAGCTTCTGGGAGAATGTCCTGTGGACAGATGAGACAAAAATCGAAGTTTTTGCCAAGGCACATCAGCTGTATGTTCACAGACGAAAAAATGAAGCATATCAAGAAAAGAACACTGTCCCTACTGTGAAACATGGAGGAGGCTCTGTTATGTTCTGGGGCTGCTTTGCTGCGTCTGGCACAGGGTGTCTTGAATCTGTGCAGGGTACAATGAAATCTCAAGACTATCAAGGAATTCTAGAGAGAAATGTACTAGCCAGTGTCAGAAAGCTTGGTCTCAGTCGCAGGTCATGGGTCTTGCAACAGGACAATGACCCAAAACACACCGCTAAAAACACCCAAGAATGGCTAAGAGGAAAAAATTGGACTATTCTAAAGTGGCCTTCTATGAGCCCTGACCTCAATCCTATTGAGCATCTTTGGAAGGAGCTGAAACATGCAGTCTGGAAAAGGCACCCTTCAAACCGGACACAACTGGAGCAGTTTGCTCATGAGGAGTGGGCCAAAATACCTGCTGAGAGGTGCAGATGTCTCATTGACAGTTACAGGAAGCGTTTGATTGCAGTGATTGCCTCAAAAGGTTGCGCAACAAAATATTAAGTTAGGGGTACCATCATTTTTGTCCATGCCTGTTTCATGAGTTTATTTTTTTACATAATTCTGTTGAAGCATGGTTGAAAAACAATGTCTGACTTTCATTGGTTAACATTTATAGAATTTTAATTTATTATTACTTTTGTCAGATTAAAGTTATTTCTGTGACCATTGTGACTTTTTCTTTCATTGACCAAAGGGTACCAACAATTTTGTCCACGTCTGTATAAGTGATGAGAATGTCTGTACAGCGCTGTGGAATATGTCAGTGATATATAAGTGATGGGAATGTCTGTACAGCGCTGTGGAATATGTCAGTGATATATAAGGGATGAGAATGTCTGTACAGCCCTGTGGAATATGTCAGTGATATATAAGTGATGAGAATGTCTGTACAGCGCTGTGGAATATGTCAGTGATATATAAGTGATGTGTCTGTACAGCGCTGTGGAATATGTCAGCGATATATAAGTGATGAGAATGTCTGTACAGCGCTGTGGAATATGTCAGTGATATATAAGTGATGTGTCTGTACAGCGCTGTGGAATATGTCAGTGATATATAAGGGATGAGAATGTCTGTACAGCGCTGTGGAATATGTCAGTGATATATAAGTGATGGGAATGTCTGTACAGCGCTGTGGAATATGTCAGTGATATATAAGTGATGAGAATGTCTGTACAGCGCTGTGGAATATGTCAGTGATATATAAGTGATGAGAATGTCTGTACAGCGCTGTGGAATATGTCAGTGATATATAAGTGATGAGAATGTCTGTACAGCGCTGTGGAATATGTCAGTGATATATAAGGGATGAGAATGTCTGTACAGCGCTGTGGAATATGTCAGCGATATATAAGTGATGAGAATGTCTGTACAGCGCTGTGGAATATGTCAGTGATATATAAGTGATGAGAATGTCTGTACAGCGCTGTGGAATATGTCAGTGATATATAAGTGATGAGAATGTCTGTACAGCGCTGTGGAATATGTCAGTGATATATAAGGGATGAGAATGTCTGTACAGCGCTGTGGAATAAGTCAGTGATATATAAGTGATGTGTCTGTACAGCGCTGTGGAATATGTCAGTGATATATAAGTAATGAGAATGTCTGTACAGCGCTGTGGAATATGTCAGTGATATATAAGTGTTGAGAATGTCTGTACAGCGCTGTGGAATATGTCAGTGATATATAGTGATGAGAATGTCTGTACAGCGCTGTGGAATATGTCAGTGATATATAAGTGATGAGAATGTCTGTACAGCGCTGTGGAATATGTCAGTGATATATAAGTAATGAGAATGTCTGTACAGCGCTGTGGAATATGTCAGTGATATATAAGTGTTGAGAATGTCTGTACAGCGCTGTGGAATATGTCAGTGATATATAAGTGATGAGAATGTCTGTACAGAGCTGTGGAATATGTCAGTGATATATAAGTGATGGGAATGTCTGTACAGCGCTGTGGAATATGTCAGTGATATATAAGTGATGGGAATGTCTGTACAGCGCTGTGGAATATGTCAGTGATATATAAGTGATGAGAATGTCTGTACAGCGCTGTGGAATATGTCAGTGATATATAAGGGATGAGAATGTCTGTACAGCGCTGTGGAATATGTCAGTGATATATAAGTGATGGGAATGTCTGTACAGCGCTGTGGAATATGTCAGTGATATATAAGTGATGAGAATGTCTGTACAGCGCTGTGGAATATGTCAGTGATATATAAGTGATGGGAATGTCTGTACAGCGCTGTGGAATATGTCAGTGATATATAAGTGATGAGAATGTCTGTACAGAGCTGTGGAATATGTCAGTGATATATAAGTGATGAGAATGTCTGTACAGCGCTGGGGAATATGTCAGTGATATATAAGTGATGAGAATGTCTGTACAGCGCTGTGGAATATGTCAGTGATATATAAGTGATAAGAATGTCTGTACAGCGCTGTGGAATATGTCAGTGATATATAAGGGATGAGAATGTCTGTACAGCGCTGTGGAATATGTCAGTGATATATCAGTGATGAGAATGTCTGTACAGCGCTGTGGAATATGTCAGTGATATATAAGTGATGGGAATGTCTGTACAGCGCTGTGGAATATGTCAGTGATATATAAGGGATGAGAATGTCTGTACAGCGCTGTGGAATATGTCAGTGATATATAAGTGATGAGAATGTCTGTACAGCGCTGTGGAATATGTCAGTGATATATAAGGGATGAGAATGTCTGTACAGCGCTGTGGAATATGTCAGTGATATATAAGTGATGGGAATGTCTGTACAGCGCTGTGGAATATGTCAGTGATATATAAGTGATGGGAATGTCTGTACAGCGCTGTGGAATATGTCAGTGATATATAGGTGATTAGAATGTCTGTACAGCGCTGTGAAATGCTTTACCTGCACTGTATACAGACACCTCCGCCTGCTCCACCTGCTCTTATCTACTTAAAGGGGTTCTCCGACCTTTTAATATTGATGACCCATCCTCAGGATAGGTCATCCATATCAGATTGGCCCACTGCTGCTATGTCTATGGCGAGCAGTAAGACGTGCACACTATGCACGCCTTCCCTTCATACAGATGATCGTCGGGGGTGTCAGGTGTCGGACCCCCACCAATCTGATAAGGATTGGTCATCAATATCTAAAGCCCGGAGAACCCCCTTAAGAAGCAGAAAACTATGCAAATGTTGTCAGCCACGGGGTCACTTACTTTTGGTGTCTAGTCCTCCCCTGTAGCCGATCCAGCTCTTTAAGGTCACGGTGTCTCCCAAGAGGTCCAACAATTTCTGGAAACTTTCACTTCCGGCCTCTAAGAGAAAAGCAGATATTCAGGATCCAGGTGTTCGGCATCAGAGGTCTCCCCATCAGCCCTGCTTACAGAGGAGGGGGTGCATCTAAACTCTGCTGGTTTGCTACAATGTATCAGTCTGGAGACTACACTGGATAGAACTGAACTAGGTCTGACTCTGCAGCTTCTGGATGGAATGTTTCCATTCATTGATGGCAATCAGCAGTTTCTTCATCAATTGTAATATTCTTCAGATCTTGGGGGCTTCACTGTCCCAGTGGCTCTGTCCTCCAGAATTACTACCCCCGCTGCCTGCAGAATAACTGACCCCACCACCCTGACTTCCAGCATTACTACTCCCGCTGCCTCCAGCATTACTGCCCCTGTCCTCCAGCATTACTGCCCCAACCACCCTGACTTAGGGCACTACTGCCCCAACCACCCTGACTTAGGGCACTACTGCCCCAACCACCCTGACTTAGGGCACTACTGCCCCAACCACCCTGACTTAGGGCACTACTGCCCCAACCACCCTGACTTAGGGCACTACTGCCCCAACCACCCTGACTTAGGGCACTACTGCCCCAACCACCATGACTTAGGGCACTACTGCCCCAACCACCCTGACTTAGGGCACTACTGCCCCAACCACCCTGACTTAGGGCACTACTGCCCCAACCACCCTGACTTAGGGCACTACTGCCCCCACTGCCTGCAGCATTACTGCCCCTGCCACCCTGATCTCCAGCATTACTGCCCCCGTTATCCCGATCTCCAGTATTACTACCCCCGTGGCCCTGATCTCCAGCATTACTGCCTCCGTCACCCTGATCTCCAGCATTACTGCCTCCGCCGCCCCCAGGATTACTGCCCCTAATTCCATGTAGTAGGGGTGAACAGGAAGGATACAGGTCCTGGAGGCACAGCTTGTGATTGGCTGAGAATAACCGGAGAACGCTCGGCAGATTCTCACCGTTACTAAACATCTCATCGTCTGTTAATTGACCGTCTTTGGCATAAAGAACTCCAAACTTAAAATTCACAGAGCCCTAAAGAAATCAGAGAGAGAAAGAGAAGGGTCGGCCACCAGCCACTAGAGGCGCCGCCTCCACCCAGCCACCGAACTGCATTGTTTACAGGGGAAAAAGGTAAGTGGTCAGGGGAGAAAGCTCCACGCCACTCACCTCCTGCTCTTCTAAGACCAGCAGATCCTAAAGACAGGAAGAGAGACTAGAGTCAGTGACAACCAGACGGCGGGGGAAGGGCTCGTCAGAAACACGGAGGCCGCTCACCTTCTGAATCTCTGGGTTAAGTATTTCACGGGGGCTTTTCTCAAACTTGTCAAGGTTCATGGCACTGAAACAGAAGACGTGGAGACGTGGACAATCATACTGCTGATCCTCCGCTATTTACAACAGTCCAGTTTTACTGGTTTAGAATATATCACGTGATTAATAGATCAATAAAACAGAACTTTTACAAGTTTCCCGGTCTTGTCGCTGTTTCTATATTTGAGTAGTTAAGTTGTAGAGTATTAATTAGTAACAAATATTAGGAGTAATATAGAGATATATATATATATCTATCAAAAAAAGGTTCGCAGCACTCCTTCCTTGAAAGATAAAATGTGCTCTTTTATTCACACATCAAGTGACAACGTTTCGGTTCTCACAGAACCTTTCTCAAGTCAGGTGAAACACAAAGTGCAATAGTGCCAGTATAAGTACATAGTAACGTTGTTACCAACCAGTACAAACATGGTGCACTCCCCTTATGTGGACATATAACAATGCACTCACTTGTGACTCGTCTCCATGTGAACAGACTAACGAGCCCATCCTACATGCGCCATAGTGCTATAACCGTGCTATATAATCATAGTGTATGTTTAAGGTGCCAGTATAAGTACATAGTAAGGTTGTTACCAACCAGTACAAACATGGTGCACTCCCCTTATGTGGACATATAACAATGCACTCACTTGTGACTCGTCTCCATGTGAACAGACTAACGAGCCCATCCTACATGCGCCATAGTGCTATAACCGTGCTATATAATCATAGTGTATGTTTAAGGTGCCAGAATAAGTACATAGTAAGGTTGTTACCAACCAGTACAAACATGGTGCACTCCCCTTATGTGGACATATAACAATGCACTCGCTTGTGACTCGTCTCCATGTGAACAGACTAACGAGCCCATCCTACATGCGCCATAGTGCTATAACCGTGCTATATAATCATAGTGTATGTTTAAGGTGCCAGAATAAGTACATAGTAAGGTTGTTACCAACCAGTACAAACATGGTGCACTCCCCTTATGTGGACATATAACAATGCACTCACTTGTGACTCGTCTCCATGTGAACAGACTAACGAGCCCATCCTACATGCGCCATAGTGCTATAACCGTGCTATATAATCATAGTGTATGTTTAAGGTGCCAATAGTAAAATTCCTAATTTCTATCCCTTTCTGGGGGTATATACAATAAGCTGAATAGATGGCTGGCGTCTTGACTCGTGTAGGTACGCGGTGCCTCTGCGCGTCTCGTCCTCGCCACTGCGCATGTGCCAATCACTCACCAGCTGTTCGGCTGCACACAAACTATATGCGTCACCAACAGGCGGAGTTAAAGCGCCGTGGCGTCTGGCGTACTGCGTCACTCACGACCCGTGCATCACGTGCCCGCGCGTCCGCCGACGCATCAGCCAGCGTCACTTCACTTATCATTTCCGCCATTTTACAGCAGGGCAATCTTTTGGGAAATACCTCTGTATAACATCCTACTCATCACCATTGCTTTCTACAGCCCTGATTACCATCCCAGCGAGATGACAATGCCGCTACACGGTTAGCCAAGTCCCATAATCAGTGGCATTATAGGGTAGTTACACAGCATGATTTCCACAGGGTTCACCCAATACAGCGTTCTGGACACACAAGAAGAACGGACAACAGAGACGGGCATTAGCCACCATCCCCCCTGTTACCCTAAACTCCACATTTAGTCCTTTCAGTTTCAAAGTGTCCAAACAGAAGATCCATCTGAGCTCCTTTTTCTTTAAGACAGTCAGCCTGTCCCCTCCTCTTTCTAATGGTTTATCATAAATCTCAGGTCACTTTCCTTAGGAGTCTTCTCCACAAAGTGTTCCGACACCGGTAGACCTCTTCTTCCTTATGATTCTTCTCCACAAAGTGTTCCGACACCGGTAGACCTCTTCTTCCTTATGATTCTTCTCCACAAAGTGTTCCGACACCGGTAGACCTCTTCTTCCTTATGAGTCTTCTCCACAAAGTGTTCCGACACCGGTAGACCTCTTCTTTTACTTCTGATGGATTGTCTGTGGTTGTTCAACCTCGTTTTCAGATCACACGTGGTTTCGCCCACATACAGCTTTTTGCAAGGGCACCATAGCACATAGATTACCCACGATGAGCCACACGTGAGAATGTTTGATGTTGAATATCTCTCCCGTTTCGGGATGTGTGAATGCAGACCCCTTATGCATGAGTCTGCAATTCACACACCCCAAACACGGGAAACATCCTGTACGTTTCATCTTTAAAAAAGTTTGTCTCAAATATTAATGTCTTTCTTGACAAAATATTAAGAGAATACGCCATGGGTGCAAAATCATATATCAGGGATACTGGAGATTTCATCACCAAACTAAGAGGGATACGGATCCCGAAGGGGCCATATTAGCGTCTTGACATTGTATCACTCAATATCAATCATGAAACGGGCTTACTGGCAGTTGCGGAGATGCTGCGTGATTCGCAGTATCCAGCCCATACTCGCCAGTTTATTTTGACACTATTGGAACTGTCGCTGCGGAACAATTATTTTGTGTTCCAAAGACAGTTCTACTTGCAGATGGTGGGCGATGGGGTCCAACGCTGCGCCCACCTATGCAAACATATTTGTGCGGTCATTTGAGGAGCGTCTTGTCTATGTATCTCCCCACTTCAACCAAGTTTTGACGTGGTGGAGATACATAGATGACATCTTCCTCATTTGGACCGGCACGATGGACGCACCGATGGACTTTCATGTACACTTGAACTCCTTAGACAAGGAGATCCAGTTTACATTAACGGCATCGGTGGACCGGGTGCAGTATCTTATACCCAGGTTTATGTAGAGAATGAACAAATACACATGGATTTGAATATAAAACCCAGTGATAAGAACACATTGCTGCATTTTGCAAGTGGACATCCAAGAAGAATGATACATTCGTTACCATTCAGTCAAATTCTCAGAGTAAGGAGAATAGTGGATAAGGACGATAATATGGATCAGGCATTAAGGAACATGGAGCAATCGTTTGTGAATAGGGGATACCCCAGAAGTCTGGTGAAAAGACACGCTGATAAAGTGAGAGGCATGTCCAGAGAGGACAGGCTAGTGAGAGGTTACCCTTTGTGTCATCATATAATGAGTTAAGTCCTAATATAGAGCGCATAGTGAGGCGCCATTGGGGGTTATTGAGCAGTGGTCACCCTACCATAGCGGCCTTTACGGAACTGCCCATGATGGCATACAAAAGAGCAAGGAACATCAGGGACAAAGTGGTGCATTCCAAAGTCCCTGAGAAAAATCAATTAAGACAAACCGTTCTGAAGATGAAACGTACAGGATGTTTCCCGTGTTTGGGGTGTGTGAACTGCAGACTCATGCATAAGGGGTCTGCATTCACACATCCCGAAACGGGGAAGATATTCAACATCAAACATTACCTCACGTGTGACTCATCGTGGGTAATCTATGTGCTATGGTGCCCTTGCAAAAAGCTGTATGTGGGTGAAACCACGTGTGATCTGAAAACGAGGTTGAACAACCACAGACAATCCATCAGAAGTAAAAGAAGAGGTCTACCGGTGTCGGAACACTTTGTGGAGAAGAATCATAAGGAAGAAGAGGTCTACCGGTGTCGGAACACTTTGTGGAGAAGAATCATAAGGAAGAAGAGGTCTACCGGTGTCGGAACACTTTGTGGAGAAGAATCATAAGGAAGAAGAGGTCTACCGGTGTCGGAACACTTTGTGGAGAAGAATCATAAGGAAGAAGAGGTCTACCGGTGTCGGAACACTTTGTGGAGAAGAATCATAAGGAAGAAGAGGTCTACCGGTGTCGGAACACTTTGTGGAGAAGAATCATAAGGAAGAAGAGGTCTACCGGTGTCGGAACACTTTGTGGAGAAGAATCATAAGGAAGAAGAGGTCTACCGGTGTCGGAACACTTTGTGGAGAAGACTCCTAAGGAAAGTGACCTGAGATTTATGATAAACCATTAGAAAGAGGAGGGGACAGGCTGACTGTCTTAAAGAAAAAGGAGCTCAGATGGATCTTCTGTTTGGACACTTTGAAACTGAAAGGACTAAATGTGGAGTTTAGGGTAACAGGGGGGATGGTGGCTAATGCCCGTCTCTGTTGTCCGTTCTTCTTGTGTGTCCAGAACGCTGTATTGGGTGAACCCTGTGGAAATCATGCTGTGTAACTACCCTATAATGCCACTGATTATGGGACTTGGCTAACCGTGTAGCGGCATTGTCATCTTATCTCGCTGGGATGGTAATCAGGGCTGTAGAAAGCAATGGTGATGAGTAGGATGTTATACAGAGGTATTGCCCAAAAGATTGCCCTGCTGTAAAATGGCGGAAATGATAAGTGAAGTGACGCTGGCTGATGCGTCGGCGGACGCGCGGGCACGTGATGCACGGGTCGTGAGAGACGCAGTACGCCAGACGCCACTGCGCTTTAACTCCGCCTGTTGGTGACGCATATAGTTTGTGTGCGGCCGAACAGCTGGTGAGTGATTGGCACATGCGCAGTGGCGAGGACGAGACGCGCAGAGGCACCGCGTACCTACACGAGTCAAGACGCCAGCCATCTATTCAGCTTATTGTATATACCCCCAGAAAGGGATAGAAATTAGGAATTTTACTATTGGCACCTTAAACATACACTATGATTATATAGCACGGTTATAGCACTATGGCGCATGTAGGATGGGCTCGTTAGTCTGTTCACATGGAGACGAGTCACAAGTGAGTGCATTGTTATATGTCCACATAAGGGGAGTGCACCATGTTTGTACTGGTTGGTAACAACCTTACTATGTACTTATACTGGCACCTTAAACATACACTATGATTATATAGCACGGTTATAGCACTATGGCGCATGTAGGATGGGCTCGTTAGTCTGTTCACATGGAGACGAGTCACAAGCGAGTGCATTGTTATATGTCCACATAAGGGGAGTGCACCATGTTTGTACTGGTTGGTAACAACCTTACTATGTACTTATACTGGCACCTTAAACATACACTATGATTATATAGCACGGTTATAGCACTATGGCGCATGTAGGATGGGCTCGTTAGTCTGTTCACATGGAGACGAGTCACAAGCGAGTGCATTGTTATATGTCCACATAGGGGAGTGCACCATGTTTGTGCTGGTTGGTAACAACCTTACTATGTACTTATACTGGCACCTTAAACATACACTATGATTATATAGCACGGTTATAGCACTATGGCGCATGTAGGATGGGCTCGTTAGTCTGTTCACATGGCGACGAGTCACAAGCGAGTGCATTGTTATATGTCCACATAAGGGGAGTGCACCATGTTTGTACTGGTTGGTAACAACCTTACTATGTACTTATACTGGCACTATTGCACTTTGTGTTTCACCTGACTTGAGAAAGGTTCTATGAGAACCGAAACGTTGTCACTTGATGTGTGTGAATAAATAAGGAGTGCTGCGAAGCTTTCTTTGCTGTTTGCCGTCCTGAGTCGAGGGACCATCGCGGGCACCTACACAAGTTCTCAAGGGAGTGCTGCCACAGCTTCATTATGGAGATATATATATATAATTTCTATATTATTAACGACAAATCATTATACAGTAACCACTCAGACAGGGTTCCGCTTAGTAGAAGGGGTGGGGGAGGGGTGGAGAAGCAGACATCCGTTTTTAAATGGCTAAATATAACATTATTATAAATATTAAGTAATAAACACACGTGTATGTACATGCATCCATACATTCATCTCTCCTCAATAAGAAGAGGTTAGTCATTATACAGAGAATATCTATAAGGGATCCCACAAGGACCAGTATTCTGTGGTTTTCGTCAGGGATAGGCCTCATGCACACGACTATTGTTTTGGTCCGCATCCGAACCACTGTTTTTGCGGCTCGGATGCGGACCCATTCACTTCAATGTAGCCGCAAAAGATGCGGACAGCACTCTGTGTGCTGTTCGCATCTGTTGATCCGTTCCGTGGTCCGCAAAAAAAAAAAAAAAAAAATATATAAAATATAAAATATATACCTGTCCTATTCTTGTCCGTTTTGCAGACAAAAATAGGCAGTTATAGCAATGGCTGTCCGCACCGTTCCACAAATAACGGAACGCACACGGATGCCATCCGTGTTTTGCGGATCTGCAATTTGTGGACCGCAAAACACACACCGGCCATGTGCATGAGGCCATAATCTCCATGTTACAAGTGTGTGAGACAGATGTGGGGATTTCTGGACTTTTCCAGTTTTGTGCTCCGTGGCTTCTTGCGGCTGATATTATGGGAGAGCCCACAGTTTTGGTTTGTTGTGGGATGTGTTGGTTTGGGAGAAAACATAAAAAGGGAGATCTAGAGATGGTTGGATGTTTTTGTGAAGCATTTTGTTTAGTTTTCCAAATAAAGTTTTCCAGAACATTTGAATTTTTGAGCAGGTCCACCATAGATGTAGATACGTTTTGGGCAGGTCCACCATAGATGTAGATACGTTTTGGGCAGGTCCACCATAGATGTAGATACGTTTTGGGCAGGTCCACCATAGATGTAGATACGTTTTGGGCAGGTCCACCATAGATGTAGATACGTTTTGGGCAGGTCCACCATAGATGTAGATACGTTTTGGGCAGGTCCACCATAGATGTAGATACGTTTTGAGCAGGTCCACCATAGATGTAGATACGTTTTGGGCAGGTCCACCATAGATGTAGATACGTTTTGGGCAGGTCCACCATAGATGTAGATACGTTTTGGGCAGGTCCACCATAGATGTAGATACGTTTTGGGCAGGTCCACCATAGATGTAGATACGTTTTAAGCAGGTCCACCATAGATGTAGATGGGTTCCTCAGGCTCCACAGTTTTTCCAGCACAATTCTGAGTAATTGGGGTTGATGTGGTTCAGCTTTACCAATGTTAGATGCCATCTTAGAAGAGCTCGCAGTGCTGGGTTCCTTTAGGATTTAGTCCAGTTGGACGCGGATCTCCAATCTTCGGAGGAGTAGGCTGTTCCTGGTCTTTCTCCCACTGTAGTAGTTATTTATTC
This sequence comes from Bufo gargarizans, assembly GCF_014858855.1. Taxonomy (NCBI): domain Eukaryota; kingdom Metazoa; phylum Chordata; class Amphibia; order Anura; family Bufonidae; genus Bufo; species Bufo gargarizans. The sequence goes on along the minus strand of NC_058087.1, from coordinate 54,877,737 downwards.
TTTAGGTTATTTTTGTATTATTAATATCAGCATAAAAACTAGAAATACCTTTCTTTGTAGGATTTTGGATAGAAAACAAGTAAATGCGGATTTGGGAAATACTGGGTCATTAATAGAGATTTTGGAGATTTGTCAGATATTTATAGAAGTCTGTTTTAGGTAAGTGGTGTTAGGAAGCTAAATGGGTGACGGAGTGTGGTTTGTGTTGGCCAAGTCTTTGATTGTTTGAATTCCGTTTTTCCCAGTTGCAGAGATTGATATCCGGACAGATTGTTTTAATGTAGGTTGCTGGTTGTGGGAAATTTATTGATATCATTTTCTCAGACGGGTTGTGTGGCTTTTATACTTCATTTGGATTTGTGATGTTCCTTCTTTGTGGTTTAATTGGTTTGAGTAATGGGGTCCGATTCCAGAGTGCTTTCTCTATTTGGACCCAGCCTCTCTGCTGGTATCGGAGTTTGGCCGCCAGTGTTCGTCTGCTCTAGTAATGCTGCCTTGTAATAGTTTTTTAGATTTGCCCCCCTTGTGTCATGGTGTTTCAGTTTATTCTGTGTTTTTTGTTTGCCCATATAGATTTTGAAATTTCATTTACTAGCCTCGTAGCACTCCACCAGGTCCACCATTTCTTGGGCGTTGCCAGGAGACACATGGCCGATCCAGTGCTGGAGAGGGGGTGGCAGAGCCCTCCAGAACATATCGGCTAATAGTCGATCCAGCATAGCCGGGGGACTCAGCACGTCAGGTGGAGTAAGTCATAATACTGGGGTCTCGAAGGCTCAGCCGACTTAAACCCCTACTGATGTACCCGCTCAACCCGGATTCACCCCCAGTCTTGCCAAAATCTCACACTTTAATTTTTGTCAGTAAGCCACTTGATCATTCGGCAAGGTGAAATACACCCACTGGGAATCGGATGCCAGGAACGGAGCGACGACCTCAGCCCACTGGTCACGGGGTAGCTTTTCCCCGATGGCCACTTTCTCGTACATCGCCAGGTAGGTTTCGATGTCCTCTGCGGGGGTTATCTTAGGAATCGCGACACGGACTGCTTTCCGGGCATTGTGGATGCTCGGGTTGCTCCTGCTGTCTGCAAAGCCATCACATGTTGTAGAAGCAACTGGTTAGTCTCCTTCTGCTGCTTATTAGCCTCTCGCTGCGGCAGATTAGCCTCCATGAGGGCCTTCACAACAGCCTCCATTTTGTCGTGGGGCACTGGTTGTAATACAGCTGGTTTAATGTACGACATACAACCATGCCTGAAAAATGTAGAACCCAAAAATATCGGCATTCACACCAGCCTCACTGCTCATGCTCGCATCCTCCACCAATTGTGGGGTTTCGCTCTGGTAGACAGGGTAAGCGGGCGCAGTACAGAGGCAAAATACAAGTTCTTAACTCAAAACGTCAGTGTTTATTCACACTTGAGGCAATTGCACAAAACAGCAGCAACTTTGCAGACTTGGTATTAATTCACACACAATGGAAAGTTCATATAACACAAGTCACCTTGCTGGCAGTTCTGCTACCAGTAGTCCACAGCAGGCTTTAGGGGGCCTGTTTCCCCAGCGTGCGTCTCTCAGCCCTCCAGCACGGCACAAAGCCTCAGATCCCCAAAACAGAAACATCTCTGCTAAGTACAGCTGCCTATTGAAGGACAGCCAGGTGCTGCCAAAACCCGGACCAGCACTTAAACTCCGGTCCGGTATTTTACCTCACCTGGCTAGAAACCAGCCAAGCCGCACATGCTGGGAGTAAAATATCCGCCTTGCCAGACACAACCCCTCACAGAGTTTTGGGAGGGTGTAGCAGGCAGCAGAGTTTTGGGAGGGTGTAGCAGGCAGCAGAGTTTTGGGAGGGTGTAGCAGGCAGCAGAGTTTTGGGAGGGTGTAGCAGGCAGCAGAGTTTTGGGAGGGTGTAGCAGGCAGCAGAGTTTTGGGAGGGTGTAGCAGGCAGCAGAGTTTTGGGAGGGTGTAGCAGGCAGCAGAGTTTTGGGAGGGTGTAGCAGGCAGCAGAGTTTTGGGAGGGTGTAGCAGGCAGCAGAGTTTTGGGAGGGTGTAGCAGGCAGTAGAGTTTTGGGAGGGTGTAGCAGGCAGCAGAGTTTTGGGAGGGTGTAGCACGCAGCAGAGTTTTGGGAGGGTGTAGCACGCAGCAGAGACGGCGAGTATTGTAAATTTCTTCTTTTAAGGTAGATTGTGCCTTAATTTGGCCAGCGTTATCCACAGAGCTGACTGGTTAAGCAGCCATACAGTCGTGCGACCAAGCTCCGCCCTGAAAGGCACACTGAAACACTGTAACACACCGTCAGCTGTCTCAGCTGGACAGGTTTTCAGCCTCTTTCACAGATCTTGAGGAATAAAAATGCAAAGTATCAGAACATTTATTATATTGATGACTGGCCCTTTAACTGAGGTCACACACAGTTCTGCTGCATCAATACACTGGCGCCACGCCCATACATATACAGCTGCTCCAATACTGGTACCACGCCAATACACATCCAACTGTGCCAATACTGGTGCCACGCCCATAAACGTACAGCTGCGCCAATACTGATGCCACGCCAATACACATCCAGCTGCATCGATATACTGGTACCAAGCTAAAACACGTCCAGCTGCATCAATACACTGGTGCCACCCCAATACACGTCCAGCTGCATCGATACACTGGTGCCACGCCAATACACGTCCAGCTGCATCGATACACTGGTGCCACGCCAATACAAGTACAGTCATGCCAATACTGGGGCCACACCAATACACATACAGCTACGGCAAAACTGGGGCCACGCCAATACACATACAGCTACGGCAAAACTGGGGCCACGCCAATACATGTACAGCTTAGCCCTCCTCCGTTTAGAGCACTCACCTTAATATAGACTTTACTGATAAGGTTTTTGTGGGACAATAGGAAAGACAAATCTTTTGCGATCCCTGAAAGAAAAAGAACAAAAGGAATCATGTATAAAGATCGGGCAGCGTCTCCACTAAGACACCGCTGAGGAACGTCTTTTGAGTCACTTACCGTTTTCCTCCACAAAATTGCTCGGTACTGGGGAACGCGCTGATTATTCTGGTCAGAAAGAACCACGGACAAGAAGAACGGATTCCGCTCCGCGTCTGTTCCTATGTAGTTCTGGTGGACTGAGAAATTAAAATAAAAAAATATATATAACAAATCACCACAGAGCTCCACTGGAAAAAACTGTGGGATGCACTGCACTTTTCCATCACTTAATTCCCCAACATATATGTTAAAACTTACGGCAAAAACATGCTGTGAACCCAGCCAAACCTGAGGATATGTCCCCCGCACAGAGCAGCCCCCCAGCATACGCCACCCCCCCCCCCGTGGACTCTGTACTGCAAGAGCAGCGAGACTATGGACTCTGTACTGCAAGAGCAGCGAGACTATGGACTCTGTACTGCAAGAGCAGCGAGACTATGGACTCTGTACTGCAAGAGCAGCGAGACTATGGACTCTGTACTGCAAGAGCAGCGAGACTATGGACTCTGTACTGCAAGAGCAGCGAGACTATGGACTCTGTACTGCAAGAGCAGCGAGACTATGGACTCTGTACTGCAAGAGCAGCGAGACTATGGACTCTGTACTGCAAGAGCGGGAGGCGAGACTATGGACTCTGTACTGCAAGAGCAGCGAGACTATGGACTCTGTACTGCAAGAGCAGCGAGACTATGGACTCTGTACTGCAAGAGCAGCGAGACTATGGACTCTGTACTGCAAGAGCAGCGAGACTATGGACTCTGTACTGCAAGAGCAGCGAGACTATGGACTCTGTACTGCAAGAGCAGCGAGACTATGGACTCTGTACTGCAAGAGCAGCGAGACTATGGACTCTGTACTGCAAGAGCAGCGAGACTATGGACTCTGTACTGCAAGAGCAGCGAGACTATGGACTCTGTACTGCAAGAGCAGCGAGACTATGGACTCTGTACTGCAAGAGCAGCGAGACTATGGACTCTGTACTGCAAGAGCAGCGAGACTATGGACTCTGTACTGCAAGAGCAGCGAGACTATGGACTCTGTACTGCAAGAGCAGCGAGACTATGGACTCTGTACTGCAAGAGCAGCGAGACTATGGACTCTGTACTGCAAGAGCAGCGAGACTATGGACTCTGTACTGCAAGAGCAGCGAGACTATGGACTCTGTACTGCAAGAGCAGCGAGACTATGGACTCTGTACTGCAAGAGCAGCGAGACTATGGACTCTGTACTGCAAGAGCAGCGAGACTATGGACTCTGTACTGCAAGAGCAGCGAGACTATGGACTCTGTACTGCAAGAGCAGCGGAGACTATGGACTCTGTACTGCAAGAGCAGCGAGACTATGGACTCTGTACTGCAAGAGCAGCGAGGACTATGGACTCTGTACTGCAAGAGCAGCGAGACTATGGGACTCTGTACTGCAAGAGCAGCGAGACTATGGACTCTGTACTGCAAGAGCAGCGAGACTATGGACTCTGTACTGCAAGAGCAGCGAGACTATGGACTCTGTACTGCAAAGCAGCGAGACTAGGACTCTGTACTGCAAGAGCAGCGAGACTATGGACTCTGTACTGCAAGAGCAGCGAGACTATGGACTCTGTACTGCAAGAGCAGCGAGACTATGGACTCTGTACTGACAAGAGCAGCGAGAGACCTATGGACTCTGTACTGCAAGAGCAGCGAGGACTATGGACTCTGTACTGCAAGAGCGCGAGACTATGGACTCTGTACTGCAAGAGCAGCGAGACTATGGACTCTGTACTGCAAGAGCAGCGAGACTATGGACTCTGTACTGCAAGAGCAGCGAGACTATGGGACTCTGTACTGCAAGAGCAGCGAGACTATGGACTCTGTACTGCAAGAGCAGCGAGACTATGGACTCTGTACTGCAAGAGCAGCGAGACTATGGACTCTGTACTGCAAGAGCAGCGAGACTATGGACTCTGTACTGCAAGAGCAGCGAGACTAGGACTCTGTACTGCAAGAGCAGCGAGACTATGGACTCTGTACTGCAAGAGCAGCGGAGACTATGGACTCTGTACTGCAAGAGCAGCGAGACTATGGACTCTGTACTGCAAGAGCAGCGAGACTATGGACTCTGTACTGCAAGAGCAGCGAGACTATGGGACTCTGTACTGCAAGAGCAGCGAGACTATGGACTCTGTACTGCAAGAGCAGCGAGACTAGGACTCTGTACTGCAAGAGCAGCGAGACTACTGGACTCTGTACTGCAAGAGCAGCGGAGCTATGGACTCTGTACTGCAAGAGCAGCGAGACTATGGACTCTGTACTGCAAGAGCAGCGAGACTATGGACTCTGTACTGCAAGAGCAGCGAGACTATGGACTCTGTACTGCAAGAGCAGCGAGACTATGGACTCTGTACTGCAAGAGCAGCGAGACTATGGACTCTGTACTGCAAGAGCAGCGAGACTATGGACTCTGTACTGCAAGAGCAGCGAGACTATGGACTCTGTACTGCAAGAGCAGCGAGACTATGGACTCTGTACTGCAAGAGCAGCGAGACTATGGACTCTGTACTGCAAGAGCAGCGAGACTATGGACTCTGTACTGCAAGAGCAGCGAGACTATGGACTCTGTACTGCAAGAGCAGCGAGACTATGGACTCTGTACTGCAAGGCGCGCGCTATGGACTCTGTACTGCAAGAGCAGCGAGACTATGGACTCTGTACTGCAAGAGCAGCGAGACTATGGACTCTGTACTGCAAGAGCAGCGAGACTATGGACTCTGTACTGCAAGAGCAGCGAGACTATGGACTCTGTACTGCAAGAGCAGCGAGACTATGGACTCTGTACTGCAAGAGCAGCGAGACTATGGACTCTGTACTGCAAGAGCAGCGAGACTAGGACTCTGTACTGCAAGAGCAGCGAGACTATGGACTCTGTACTGCAAGAGCAGCGAGACTATGGACTCTGTACTGCAAGAGCAGCGAGACTATGGACTCTGTACTGCAAGAGCAAGCGTGACTAGGCTCTGTACTGCAAGAGCAGCGAGACTATGGACTCTGTACTGCAAGAGCAGCGGAGACGTAGGGACTCTGTACTGCAGAGCAGCGAGACTATGGACTCTGTACTGCAAGAGCAGCGAGACTATGGACTCTGTACTGCAAGAGCAGCGAGACTATGGACTCTGTACTGCAAGAGCAGCGAGACTATGGACTCTGTACTGCAAGAGCAGCGAGACTATGGACTCTGTACTGCAAGGAGCAGCGAGACTATGGACTCTGTACTGCAAGAGCGCGAGACTATGGACTCTGTACTGCAAGAGCAGCGAGACTGATGAGGACTCTGTACTGCAAGAGCAGCGGATATGCACGTCGTACTGCAGAGCAGCGAGACTATGGACTCTGTACTGCAAGAGCAGCGGAGACTTATTGACTCCTGTACTGCAGAGCAGCGAGACTATGGACTCTGTACTGCAAGAGCAGCGGACTATGGACTCTGTAACTGCAAGAGCAGCGAGACTAGGGACTCTGTACTGCAAGAAGGCAGCGAGGACTATGGACTCTGTACTGCAAGAGCAGCGAGACTATGGACTCTGTACTGCAAGAGCAGCGAGACTATGGACTCTGTACTGCAAGAGCAGCTGAGACTATGGACTCTGTACTGCAAGAGCAGCGAGACTATGGACTCTGTACTGCAAGAGCAGCGAGACTATGGAGGACTCTGTACTGCAAGAGCAGCGAGACTATGGACTCTGTACTGCAAGAGCAGCGAGACTATGGACTCTGTACTGCAAGAGCAGCGAGACTATGGACTCTGTACTGCAAGAGCAGCGAGACTATGGCCTCTGTACTGCAAGAGCAGCGAGACTATGGACTCTGTACTGCAAGAGCAGCGAGACATGGACTCTGTACTGCAAGAGCAGCTGAGACGTATGGACTCTGTACTGCAAGAGCATCGAGACTATGGACTCTGTACTGCAGAGAGCAGCGAGACTATGGCTCTGTACTGCAAGAGCGAGCGAAGAGACTATGGACTCTGTACTGTCAAGAGCCAGCGAGACTAGTGGACCTCTGTACTGCCAAGAGCAGCGAGACTATGGACTCTGTACTGCAAGAGCAGCGAGGGACTATGGACTCTGTACTGCAAGAGCAGCGAGACTATGGTGAGCTCTGTACTGCAAGGCAGCGCGGACTATGGACTCTGTAATGCAAGAGCAGCGCGACTATGGAGACTCTGACTGCAAAGAGCAGCGAGATATGGACTCACTGTACTGCACGAGCAGCGAGACTATGGACTCTGTACTTGCAAGAGGCAGCGAGACGAGATATGGACTTCTGTACTGCAAGAGCAGCGAGACTATGGACTCTGTACTGCAAAGAGCAGCGAGACTATGGACTCTGTACTGCAAGAGCAGCGAGACTATGGACTCTGTACTGCAAGAGCAGCGAGACTAGTGACTCTGTACTGCAAGAGCAGCGAGACTATGGACTCTGTACTGCAAGAGCAGCGAGACTATGGACTCGTACGACTGCAAGAGCAGCGAGACTATGGACTCTGTACTGCAAGAGCAGCGGGGGGGGGAGACTATGGACTCTGTACTGCAAGAGCGCGAGACTATGGACTCGTACTGCAAGAGCAAGCGAGACTATGGACTCTGTACTGCTAAGAGCAGCGAGACTATGGACTCTGTACTGCAAGAGCAGCGAGACTATGGACTCTGTACTGCAATAGCAGCGAGACTATGGACTCTGTACTGCAAGAGCAGCGAGACTATGGACTTCTGTACTGCAAGAGCAGCGAGACTATGGACTCTGTACTGCAAGAGCAGCGAGACTATGGACTCTGTACTGCAAGAGCAGCGAGGACTATGGACTCTGTACTGCAAGAGCAGCGAGGACTCTGTACTGCAAGAGCAGCGAGACTATGGACTCTGTACTGCAAGAGCAGCGAGACTATGGACTCTGTACTGCAAGAGCCGCGAGACTATGGACTCTGTACTGCCAAGAGCAGCGAGACTATGGACTCTGTACTGCAAGAGCAGCGAGACTATGGACTCTGTACTGCAAGAGCAGCGAGGACTATGAGACTCTGTACTGCAAGAGCAGCGAGACTATGGACTCTGTACTGCAAGAGCAGCGAGACTATGGACTCTGTACTGCAAGAGCAGCGAGACTATGGACTCTGTACTGCAAGAGCAGCGAGACTATGGACTCTGTACTGCAAGAGCAGCGAGACTATGGACTCTGTACTGCAAGAGCAGCGAGACTATGGACTCTGTACTGCAAGAGCGCGAGACTATGGACTCTGTACTGCAAGAGCAGCGAGACTATGGACTCTGTACTGCAAGAGCAGCGAGACTATGGACCTCTGTACTGCAAGAGCAGCGAGACTATGGACTCTGTTACTGCAAGAGCAGCGAGACTATGGACTCCTGTACTGCAAGAGCAGCGAGACTATGGACTCTGTACTGCAAGAGCAGCGAGACTATGGACTCTGTACTGCAAGAGCAGCGAGACTATGGACTCTGTACTGCAAGAGCAGCGAGACTATGGACTCCTTCCTCCCTTGTACTGCAAGAGCAGCGAGACTATGGACTCTGTACTGCAAGAGCAGCGAGACTATGGACTCTGTACTGCAAGAGCAGCGAGACTATGGACTCTGTACTGCAAGAGCAGCGAGACTATGGACTCTGTACTGCAAGAGCAGCGAGACTATGGACTCTGTACTGCAAGAGCAGCGGAGCTATGGACTCTGTACTGCAAGAGCAGCGCGACTATGGACTCTGTACTGCAGAGCAGCGAGACTATGGCCTCTGTACTGCAAGAGCAGCGGACTATGGACTCTGTACTGCAAGAGCAGCGAGACTATGGACTCTGTACTGCAAGAGCAGACGAGACTATGGACTCTGTACTGCAACAGAGCAGCGAGACTATGGACTCTGTACTGCAAGAGCAGCGAGACTATGGACTCTGTACTGCAGAGCAGCGAGACTATGGACTCTGTACTGCAAGAGCAGCGAGACTATGGACTCTGTACTGCCAAGAGCAGGAGACTATGGACTCTCCTGTACTGCAAGAGCGACGGAGACCTATGGACTCTGTACTGCAAGAGCAGCGAGACTATGTGACTCTGTACTGCAAGCAGCGAGACTATGGACTCTGTACTGCAAGAGCAGCGAGACTATGGACTCTGTACTGCAAGAGCAGCGAGACTATGGACTCTGTACTGCAAGAGCAGCGAGACTATGGACTCTGTACTGCAAGAGCAGCGAGACTATGGACTCTGTACTGCAAGAGCAGCGAGACTATGGACTCTGTACTGCAAGAGCAGCGAGACTATGGACTCTGTACTGCAAGAGCAGCGAGACTATGGACTCTGTACTGCAAGAGCAGCGAGACTATGGACTCTGTACTGCAAGAGCAGCGAGACTATGGACTCTGTACTGCAAGAGCAGCGAGACTATGGACTCTGTACTGCAAGAGCAGCGAGACTATGGACTCTGTACTGCAAGAGCAGCGAGACTATGGACTCTGTACTGCAAGAGCAGCGAGACTATGGACTCTGTACTGCAAGAGCAGCGAGACTATGGACTCTGTACTGCAGAGCAGCGAGACTATGGACTCTGTACTGCAAGAGCAGCGATATGGACTCTG